>NC_134935.1:1848121-2109478 GCF_051020765.1 Lasioglossum baleicum
CTCAATCTCGCGTTTATACCGGCAAATCGTAAGTGAGGTGGCTAATTAACGAGCGTCCCTTCAGCTTTCGCACGGCTGAGGTTTCACGAGCTGTTTGCGGGATCGGTGATTCAGGCGGAGATGCTTCGCGGCATCAAGCTCTTCGATATGTACAGGGCATAAAAGAATGTTTAGTCTTGGCTGCCATAGGCGTATTCTACATCGTCGATTCAATTGAATTTCAAGGTAAAATTTTGTTTATGGCATTGTATTCTAACATCATGGGGATAAAAAGTGTGAAAAGAACCATACGTAAAAATTTAACCGTTTCGCTAGAAATTGATGCTGATGTTTTGTCGGCTGTAAGATGAGTTTTATTTATAGAAGTTGGAGATTACAAATTGAAATGATTTATTGAAAGTATAACAAATAATTCCAACGAAAAAATGATTTTATTAGTTTTTTTTCGCAGAAATCGTGTTTTTTGCAAAATCCTGAGGTGGTATACTTTTACGGCCAGATTTGAAATCAGCGTGGATAAATCACAATTATCTTGAGATTCCGCAAGCTTAACACAGATTACAAGGTTAAAAAACGATTGTATCATAATCCCTCTATTTTCCCCATATTCTGCAATATTTCAGCTTTAATTCAAGAAAAACATCATCGCTCTATCTCATTTCTATCGAAAGTTCTTTGATTTTGACACAAGATTCATCGGTTTACCCTACTGTGCGTCGTGGAACTCCGGGTGTCACGAACTAGGACGTGGAAAGGGGGGATGACCGGTGCCAGTGTCCCAAGCAGTGTTACCAGACAGGGGTAATCGAAAAGGAATCGAGGGGAATACAAATACCCCCTCTCTGATGACCAGAGTAATATGTGACACGTTGCGCGACTGCGCGACGGGAATAGGGTGAGGCAGAGCAGTGATGCCAGAATGAGATCCAAACGGAGCTCATGTTCTCTCCTCCTTACCTCTTCCACTATTCCATTCCAGCTTCGTGTGCAGGCGCACACTCCACGGTCCCCATCGCGCACGTGCAACGTGTCTCCCATTCGCCCCACTCATTCCCCGTCATCAGAGAGGGGGTACATCATTTCTCCGTGACTCCCCGCATCTGGCATCACTGCGGCAGAGTGAGGAGAATGGGAGACACGTTGCGCGTGCGCGATAGGGGCTGAATGGTGGAATAGGATAGTGGAAGGGGATAAAGGTGGAGAGCCTGGAGAGGGAATGAGGTTCGTTTCAACCTCAATCTGGCATCACTGGTCAGAAATCGTGTAGGGACAGCATGTAAACACGGATCGCGCGGCCGAAGCGTATCGGTGTAAACCACTATTAATCCAATTGCAAAACTTCTTTATTTTTAATTATTTTTTATGGGACTTTCGCTAACTCATTTGGAGCATTTTTCTGATTAATATGACACCAAACGAGATACAATTTGGCCCATATTTACTGTACATGTGAAGCAAATCTTAGTTACTCCATACCGTCAATTAAACCACGAAATACAGTTGAAATTATATTGCGTTTAGTGTCACTTTAATATAAAAAAAAATGCCACAAAATAAGTTGGCGGAAGTCCCACGTCTCTTTCTTTTCCATACGCTGTTCTTCTTTGCGTCGAAAACTTTCATCGTTCACATTACTAGACTGCGGATCTTTATGCAAAATAAAAAATGTTTGTACTGATTGCAAGACGCAGGAGCCAAATAAAAATTTCTTTCTTCTTTTAATTAGCTGATTAAGCTGAAGCCAATACGCTGATGTCTGTAAATCTTTTTATTATGTCCACTGCTCTAAATTGTGCTTACCCATTTTTGTCATAAATGCATAAAATCCGCAGTCTATTCATTACACAAGTAAATATAATTGGAATTATATGATATTTGGTATCATTTACAATAGAAAAATGCCACGAATATGTTGGTGGAAGTCCCACAAAAAAATAATGAAAAATAAACAAGTTTTGTCATTGGATTAGTTTATATTTACTTTTCTCGGCGACCGATGCCTCTCGAGCTCCACTGTCCTTTTCAACGTACGGGATAAGTCGAGGAAGGGTTACCTTTGGTTCGTCGACAACCCATTTCACCGACACTGCTTTCATTGACGATTTGACCGTGTTAGTGTCCGACAAACCGTGTCGATGAAGACATTTGTCGACGATTTGACCGTGTAGATAAAAACATAGTGTCGACACAAGTTTCTGTCGGTGAAATCGTCGATGAAAACAGTGTCGGCGAAATGAGTTGTCGACAAACCGAGGGTAACCCGTCAGGGAATAGTATCCCTGGCGGATAATCGTCCCCGGGCAGACCCGTGTTCGGGACAATTATCGATAAAATACTGTAATCTGGAGTAGAGGGAGAACGCTACGAATTCGGAAGAGTAATCAGGTGGTGTTGACCTAATTGGACCGGTCCGGGCGAAGGGAGCATCCTAATAAAACGGTCGGTTGACGTGCCCGACGGTCCTCGGTCGGACAAGGTTAAGCGGCGACCCTCGAACTTATAAATAACCGCGAAACATTCCCTCGCAGAGCAACGTGCTTGGTTCCTGCCCGAGCCGATCTTCGAACGACAGACGCCGCGCCGCCACGCCGCGCCGCCACGCCGCGCGCCGATCTAATTAGGAAACGTTAATTGGGGTCGATCCGTTACGCCGGCTGTTTGCACTTCATCCGCAGTTTTCCAGGTTTCCGTGTAATCGTCGAATACACCTTACTCGATAACGGCCGAACCGGAAACGTGCGATCTGCATACTGGATAGAGCTTCTCGCTTGCTTTACGGGTCGCCCAGTTAATATTAGTGGGATGAGTTCGTTAGCCTCTCGACGGTGTACAGGGTGTTTCCGCAATTAGCGATATCGCCGTGAAACAAACGATTCCGCGGGTTAGGAACTACGGAAGAATAGATTTCTTTCCCCCTCGCGGTTTCGTTCGAGTAAAAAACAGTTTTCAAAAGAACTGGGAAATTGGCGAATTGTTTGGCCGATCTTGAGAACGGACAATTCGTTTCTAGCTAATTTTACACGCTCTGTGGAGCGGAGACTCGTTTAGTTGGGGAATTAAAGGGCATCAATATTCCGAAATTCATAGGTAAGATTCTGCCGGAAAGTTCTAACTTGGCAGCGTATTTTATGAATTTATCCGATGAATGAGACGAACGAATGAAAGGCAGTGGAAACATTTACAGAATATAAAAAGAATGTTGCATTACTTTCTAAAATTATTTAACCTTTAACTACCTGCGCTGGTGTAAAAAGTACACCAATACGGGGCAAGAGGAACGCAAAGGCAATCTGAATGGTCAGTTTCTTTCCCCGTTTCCTGCCCGCTAGTTTTCTCTCGTGCTCCGCACGGTACTGAGTCACACAGTGGTGTACTTGTGGAGTCATACATGTGGTGTACTAAATACACCGCGCGGATAGTTACGTGAAAATTCAGGGCGCGGGTAGTTAAAGGTTAAAAAAAAATGGAGCCCTTCTGTATTTAACAATTAAGGGGAGTTGGACTTTGATTCCGGTGAAAAATTTCGAATTTCGGGTTTTTAATGGATACTGGACTCAAGACTGCGAAATGTGAATACACCTTTACCTATGCACAGAAAGAAACATGTGCAGCACCTGCATTTCCTTTCTCTTTTTCGCATAAAATATACCTTTTCTCAGGAACCATTAGGACTATCTTCGGTAAATGCTACCGTTTAGGTGAGGCACTTCAGATGACCTTGACCTTGACATATGTTGTCAAGGTCACTTTTCTGAGTTACCCCCAAGAGGTTTTGGCCGGCGCTCGCTGTTTATTAAAAAGTTATAAACAAAAGAAGTTTTAACAATTATAGCAGTTATTTTAAGTATTGAAGGCTAAAACGATATATTATACATACTGTATTGACATACAATATTATCAAGGTCACCTTTCTAAGTAATTCCCAACAGGTTTTAGCCGTCGCTCGTTTTTTATTTAAAAATTATGAACAAAAATATACCGATGCTACCGTATTGCAATTTGCCAGTATCTACAATAATCTAGATGAATGTGATTTTGGATTTGACATACAGGGTGGTCCACGCAACTTGCACACGTATAATAACTTCCAAAGTATGCGTTGCACGAAAAAGTTTTGTATACAGAAGTGGCATGGTCTGAAGGGGTACATTATGTACTGTATTTATTTTTTTTACAGGTAGACGCGATAGGACATGTGAAGGTCAACTTCGTTTTTTTAAATGGAATGAGGTATTTTTTAATACATCAATCGATGCAGCTGGACATTCGTTATAAAGTCCTAACCTATGTATGTCGAAAAGTTAGTATAGTTCAGGAGATATTTCAATTTAAATAACTCTAAAATACCATTACTGTCGTGTGCTAAGATGTTACACAAGTAAGTAAATACTAACGTCTTACAATTACCTTATTATACAGGGTGGGGCAATTTCTATGTCCACCTTGAATATCTCCGTTATTTGTAACAATATAGAAAAATGTTATAAACATTTGCACGGTACAAAGGGGGACATGTTGTAACACAAACGTATGATCAACTGAATATAGTCAGTAACTTTGTAAAATATAATACTTAATCTTGTTTGAATTTTTGTAAATCTTTAAATAAGACTGTATTAACACATTTTTGTTATTTCATTAAATGTAATAAACTTCATTCATTCAATAATTATGGAATACTCTTGTTTGAATCCCTGAATAGCCAGTTTTCAATTATTCTTCATTATTCACACGATTTTTCAAACATTTCCGGTGGTGTGACAAAAATATGTTTCCTACAAAAAGTAATCAGTACACTGTCTTCTACAAATCTCAATGCAAAAGATTTCAAGAATTTCAAGACGAATCCAACGACCTATTTAACGTGGTCTTTATGTTTTGGAATACTAGCCCACTGTGCGCCGCGCCGCGCCTCACAGTGGTCCCAAAGCCCGGAAACGTAGCCAAAACCCAAAAAATGAATTATGAGCTAGGACGTTTTTACCCATTGGGATGGGTACTCTAATAGTGACTCCGTAGTGGGGTAAACGGGAAAACCCTTGCATTTTTTTACCTGAGTTGCAGTCGTAGTCGAAACTTCGCTTTCGTTAGACAGGCATTTTTCACGCGCGTGAGCGTACGTACGAAATATAAGTGCAAAGTGTATAAGTTATATTGGAAGCTACTGATTTTTATACTACATAATGGATACAGTTTCTGGAGATAGGTTCAATCGTTTTTAGTGCTGCATTGTTAATGTTAACCGGTTAAAAGTTACACGGAAGGGGAACGTAAAATTTGACGCATACATTTTAAAGATGTAATGATAAGTTAAAACCTCCACACACCTCCAGCAAATAACTTAAAGTCGGTTCCATCAGAGTCCATAATTGCGGACGAACCGGTTTTCGTTCGTTCTTGCGCATCTCCCACTCCATCCGCCCCCTTCCCAATGTACAGCTTATGTACAGCCCACCACCCAGCGCCACCTCACCGACTTCCGAGATGCGCGACACAGTTATGGACTCTGATGGACTAAAGTTTACATAGGGTCTTAGATTATACTATTATCTTGCAAAATCTAAAATCTTAACTGTCAATAACTGCCAATTCTCACGTACCACCATTTTATATAACTCAGTGTAAGCATTTTATTAGCTATCACCAAAATATCTCGGAAAGTATGAATGATACTAAAAAATGTTTCAAATAAAAATTTTGCGGTTTGAAGGAACACATTTGACGATGGTATGCGTTTGACTTATTAGTGACCTTGAAACGTCCTGCGAAGGACACGAGTCAATTTTTGAAAAAAAAGGTTATTTTTTTTTATATATTCTTATAGCTGACATTCAGACAACAGAATCTTTTGCTGTAAAGAACAATTCGATATCTTTTATAATTACATCATAATATTTGTTTAAAGTTGAAAAATACGTTTTTTTTCAAAGTCATGTTTCTCAGAAACTGTGCCTGTAGGAGAAAAATTAAGGACAAATTCGGCATCAGCGCGAAAAACTCTATATGATCCAACCAACAGTACATTGGAAAAATTTTGATTGGGCAGTGTTATTATTTGGGCTACTATTCGTGCGACAGTCTGATTGGGTCCAGGTCAAAATCATGTTTGTGGATATATTGTATATACATATTTCCATTTATTACAAGAAATGATATACAGGTTGTTTCGTTTATCTAATAAAGGAAATATCTTGTGACGCACTGAAGTAACGAAAAAATTTTGTTTACATGAATTCTTCGGTATGAAGGGAACAATTATGTGGTGTAATCTTCTACAGGATTCGAATGCTGGGGGGAAAAATTTCAAATACCAATCCAATTAATTTTTTCAAATTGAACCATATATTTTTTTTGTCACAACACTATAGCATTTTCCAAGACGAATTCAACGACGTGTATCGCATTATCTTATTTACTGTTACAAATCATTCGAAGTTATAATTACAAATTTGTAACTTTTTGAGTAGGCAATGTTAGTATCTGGCTACCAGCTATTAGTTAGACGCTGTAAAGAAAGATCATGTCATTTGGTTTGTAGAGTCAGAAGAAATGTTAAGAAGTGCCGAAAAGGGATTTTCAAAACTGGTTGAAAAATGCATTATGGAGAATGGTGGACACGTAGAAGTATAATTCTTTTTCGTAAATTAAGCATTGAGAGATGAGCGCAAAAAATAATGAAATTATTTAATAAACTAATAAATAGAGCAATTTAATGTAGGCATACTGAATAAAATTGCTAGGGATATTATTTCGGTAACTTAAAAGCTTACGAAGACATAAGAGAGGTCGATGCTTGTTTACAGCGTCTAACTAATAGCTGGTAGCCAGATACTAACATTGCCTACTCAAAAAGTTACAAATTTGTAATTATAACTTCGAATGATTTGTAACAGTAAATAAGATAATGCGATACACGTCGTTGAATTCGTCTTGGAAAATGCTATAGTGTTGTGACAAAAAAAATGTATGATTCAATTTGAAAAAATTAATTTGATTGGTATTTGAAATTTTTCCCCCCAGCATTCGAATCCTGCAGAAGATTACACCACATAATTGTTCCCTTCATACCGAACAATTCATGTAAACAAAATTTTTTCGTTACTTCAGTGCGTCACAAGATATTTCCTTTATTAGATAAACGAAACAACCTGTATATCATTTCTTGTAATAAATGGAAATATGTATATACAATATATCCACAAACATGATTTTGACCTGGACCCAATCAGACTGTCGCACGAATAGTAGCCCAAATAATTCAACGCAGTATATGCCGTAAGTAATTTCATTCTAAAAACAGTTGTTACGTTGTTTCGATTTTCTGCTACACATAGCATATTTTCATTGACCTCCTCCTAAATAAATCAACCTTTTTTGCGTGACAGTATTGCAGTTCATTAATGTTTTACATTTGGCAAATGTTAGGTTTTGGGAACAACTTGCCCCACAACGGGGCCAAAAGCTCTGCTTCTTCCAACGACAAACAAATGAGAAAATATTAAAAAACTATTTTTAACTAGTTTAAGTTTTCCATTGCCGCTTTGACACTTTGAATTTTCACCACAAATGAGCATTGCTAACGCGATTTTAACAGAAGTTGATCAGTATTCACTTTTGTACAAATCTCGATATCAAAAATTAATAGTAAATTTTTTTTTTATAAAAAACTGAAGGTTACCTCAATTTTTTAAATATTAACATATATTTTTTATTTCATAATATTCTAACTGGTATCGAGACGAATTCAACAACCTATAACAATATAACATTATAAACCTTGAAATAACGGTGCTGGCGAGCAAAACATTCTCGCCGAGAATGTTCCTTCTGTCGAGGCGCGCTATTGCTGCGCTATTGCTGCGCCATTGCAGGTACAGTAGGCGCAGTCCCACTGAAATACACAGAAGAAACCCAAAACGGCGAGGTGCGGCAGAGCGGTCAATCCGCGCTGCAGTCTGGTGGGTGCACTTTTTCCGGGGCGACGAGTAGGCCCGCTGGGGCTGCGCTATTGCTGCGCCATGGCAGGTATAGTAGGAGCAGTCCCAATGAAATAGACAGAAGAAACCCAAAACGGGGACGGAGCGATGGTGCAGGTAGGCAGAGGAGGCGTCTAGTGGGCAACGACCTTAATCCTCCGCATGCTATACCAAAGTCATCCGCGACTAGTGATGGCGTGCAAAATCACTAAACGTAATACAGTAAATCTTCTATAGGCACAAGAGCCTCGGGAAGGTTCGTTTGCACGGTTCGTAGACAGACACTATTTTTTACCACGTTTTTATTGTCTGGCTTTCTTGTCTGGCTGTCTGTTTGTCTGTCTATTTGTCTGTTTGTCTGTCTGTTTGTTTGTCTGTTTATTTGTCTGTCTGTTTGTCTGTCTGTCTGTCTGTCTGTTTGTCTGTTTGTCTGTCTGTTTGTCTGTCTGTCTGTCTGTCTGTTTGTCTGTCTGTCTGTCTGTCTGTCTGTTTGTCTGTCTGTCTGTTCGGTACAATTTACAACTGATTTTAAACTAACTTCCTGATGAGCTAGAGACTTGAAATAAACATAACTCGGAATTGGATGACAATGCAATATTTAACTAGAGGGTTATTGTTGCTCGCGCGCTTCGCTCGCTCGCTCGCAGGGTTGTTTTTGCTCGCTCGCTTTGCGAGCTCGCGGATAGGACTGCTCTTGCGAAAGGGTTAGTGGTACGCATGGCTAGTAGTACCTATAGCTATTAATGTTTTTTTTTTATTTATTTGGTGTGTGACTCTCCACGAGCCACACAAAGAACTTCCCGATTCGTTAGTTGCAGTATATTATTATCATTATTAAGTGTACGTTTTAAGAATATTATACGTTTTCAGGGAAATTCAATAGTTTTCAACTTATCAAAATGTTTGCTATATGGCGTCGCATTAAACCAACATCGTATGCTCGTTGCTCGCTTGGTTCCTTGTTATAGCATACTAATGTTGCAAAATAAATTGTCGTAATTAGTTTTTCGCAAACGATACAACTCCTCATTATCCGGGTTTGCAGTATTGATCTTGGTTTTCTTCGATACTGTTAATTTAAATTGTCCCAAAATATATAAACCGCGCTCAATTTTGAAACTCTGCTCAGTGCTACATGCAACATTTGTAAAGTTCGCCTTTCTGATTTTTTAAAATCCAAACATACTTTCTCGTATGTTTGTCCCTGACTTTTATGAATCGTAATCGCTTCAGCAGGAACCACTGGAAATTGACTACGTGTGATTTGATATTTATTGGTGTAAAATTTTGATGAATATTTGCATTTTTCATATAATCACGATAACGAGTTCTTACTTTCACTCCTACTCTGGCCAATTGAAAATCTAACCACAATATAGACGGAATTTCAGTATTCTCTTGAAAAGTAATAAATTTTAATATTCCGCATGTGTGCTCCATTAACCAATCCGTTTTCAACATGAATGTTATTAATTATCATATATTTTATATTAATTTTCTATTTAATCTCAGTTAATAATTCGTTTTGAACTGATTGTGTTTTTAAAGATTGTAATATAAATTTTTTTGTACTTTCATCGATATACTTCGAAAATGTATTCTCGGCAGTGGAGATGATTAACTCACTCTTGCATTGGGATAATTTTCGATTATTGTAAGCGTAAAATTCGTCGTAAGGTAAAAAAAAAATTTAAAAAAAAAAAATTTTTTTTTAATTTAAAAAAAAAATTGGAAAAAAAATTTTTTGTGTAATTACGTTTGTTTCTTCGGTGGAAACTTTCCGTTCTCTCGTATAAATTGCATTGTTGAATGAACTTCTTTCGAAGAAAACTAAAAAAACTAAAAAACTACTTGACCAAAATGGACCAAAATCTAATCAGCTCTAAGTTACAGCGGGGCACATCGATTGCATCATTCATCATCCTGATCGCGTTGTTACTTTTTCTGAAAACGTTAACGAAAAATTTGATTACATAGAAACGGCCATACGCACACACACACACACACACACACACACACACACACACACACACACACACACACATACGAACATTTTGCTGAAAATAGTCTAATATGTCTGCAATGACCTTGAAACGTGTAGATCTGCTAAAAAATCGATTTTCGATTTTCGGGGTCATTACAATAACTTCCCTATAAAATCGGGAAGTTAAAAAAAATTTTTTTTATTTAAAAAAGCCTATGCTTTTAGGAGATACAAACTATTAAAAATTTAACCGTTACACCTCCCCGCGCGACGATCGGTAGTAGCCACTCCGTTCCCACTCTGACTCATCCCCACTCCACTGACCCGCTTCGCACCGAAGGAACTCATTGTCAGTGTGCGTTCGAGCTCCGTGCGGTGTTTACAAAATTACTACGTATTATTATACTATAATGTTTGTTTACCGAGTGAAAGAACAGTTACACCGAAATTCTCCGTCGAACCTTTATCTTTGACATTTTACCATCCAAAATCGATTGTAAAATTTCACACATACAAAACTAAAAAGCAGAAAATAATTATTTAAATAAAAATAACTTTTTAAAAAATACCACGTTTTTAAAACGAACTAAAAAGTATAAACTAATTTTTCCGAGCCCCATACAGATTCTTAACCCCGTACAGATAGTACTGAAAATTTGTGATTGTGAATTTTTAACAGCTATGAAAATACTTGTAAGATCTAAAACGAAAAACCTGGGGCGCAAGATAATAGACAATTGATGTATGAATAGTTCACCTAAATCACTAACAATTTTATTGCACTGCAAATTATATGAACTGTTGTGCGTGTTTTCTCAGCGGCAGCTACTCTCTACACTCCTTACTATGTATTATCTTGCGCCCCACGTATTTTGGTTTTAAATCTTACAAGTATTTTCATAGCTATTAAAAATTCACAATCACAAATTTTCAGGATTATCTGTACGTGGTTAGGAGTCTGTACGGGGCTAGGAAAAATTATTTTATACTTTTTAGTCCATTTTAAAAACGTGGTATTTTTTAAAAATTTATTTTTATTTAAATAATTACACTGTCCAACAAATTTCAACTTTTTTTGTGATTTCAATATACTGTTGGGTCCATCTTATAGAGTTTTTTGCGCTGATTCCGAATCTGGTTTTAATTTTATTCCTACACGTCCAGTTTTTGAAAATCATGGCTTTGAAAAAAAACATATTTTTCAACTTCAAACAAATATTGTGATGTTATTATAAAAGATATTGAATTGTTGTTTACAGCAAACGATTCTGTAGACTTTCCCGAATACAGTGATATCCAATATTAATACATTATGATTGTTTAAACATGTTTAAACAATGATTAAAGACGGAGATGCACCACTTCTGCACCAATTTTTGCGGATATTTTCGAATTTATCTCAAAAAATAAGGGTCCAGCGAAAAATTGAACTATACCACGCGAAAGAGCAGACTTTTATCTTGAGAAACCCCCCTGCGAAGTTTGCATGGTCGACGTTTTTACCGAACCAGAAAGCAAAATATCTTCGCCCGACATGCGTTGACGCCAGTGGTGCTCTTTCACTAGCGCGGTCGTTCGTCGGGATACGGCGCGGCGCGCTGCGGTGAAACGGCGCGTGGCTATAAGCGCGCAATTATGTCAACTTGCTTAAATGTAATATTTTATTAAATGTGTTATACTATTGTTATTTATTATTTATTAGTATATTTATTCTGTATAAATTATTTTATGTATTTTTTAATGTTAGTCTCTCGTTTATAGTATATTTAATACAAAAAATACCTTTTGTAACAAAAAAATAATTTATTCACACACTTGTTACGAGCCAGGGCCGCGAGCAGCACGAGTGGCCGGCGAAGGGTTATTACCCTAGGAATATGATATAAATTTGTTAGTTAAGGAACGCGGACGAACCCAATGCGAAATTGGGGAGCCGCTAGGATTATTGACAGCGAGGACGAACCTGACGCGAAGTCAGGGAGCCTCTAGGAATGGTGTCAAACGCAGACGAACCCGATGCAAAACCGGGGAGCTGCTAGGGGGTTGTATAATAGCACAGACGAACCTGATGCGAAATCAGGGAGCTGTTAGGATGCGGACGAACCCAATGCAAAACTGGGGAGCCGCTAGGTTGGATAAATCTCTGTTCGGACAATTGGAATGTCGCGAAAGAACCTGATGGTTAATCAGGGAATTGCTAGGATAATTAGTGAGCCTCGTAACTAGTATAATTTAATTGATACAATCCGAGCGGTAAGATTGTATCATGTGGGGACGTTCAATTACTTGGTTAGGATATTGGACGATAATTATGGGTTTAATGAATTTGAGTTAATTATCAAAGAAGACAAATATATTCTTACTATAGAGTTTCGTTCTACAAGTGTATTTGTGTCGCGAATGAACTGAATTTAGAATAGGAAAGAAATTGAAAGGTGATATTACCTAAGCTAAGACGCACGGTGTTGACGCACTGGCAATGTGGGGGACTCGGAGCAACCTTGTCACTGCCTAACAGATTTTAGACCGAACTCGCGGAATCTGTACGGTTAAACTTTAATTCAAAAGGAACGAACGTCCGATCTCACTGGTAGTTGACTTCCGAGATGCAGCACGACGCGACACTATTCGTGATTACGACAGTACTAGCCCCCGAGAGTAGAAATGTAAGGGCTTATATAGCCCTGCAATGACGGGTGGTACTTGTCAGTACCCTTCAAGTGAACATTCGTATTTTGTCAACGACCAGTTGGTCGTGCGTACGTTTGGGCCCTAAACTAACCTAAATAGTTATGTATGTTTATCTGGAGAAAAACTCTGTTCGTTTATCTAGGACGGTTCCTGCCAGAGATGATATTGAACACCTGTTCGTCATCCGTAACACACTACACTATTACACTATTTACAATGCTAATATATATGTGTACACTATTCAGATATAATACACTACTAAAATACATATATTATATACACAACAACTAAAATACTATGTATAAATAACTATAAATGTTTTTTATGAAGTTTTATACGTAGCAATGCAGATTTGAAATGCTTGACACGACTGATTTCAACAAACACAAAGCCGAAACTGAACTCTGGCATCAGTTTTCTTAAGAACCAACACGATATTTTGAAATAAATGACGGTCTACGGACAACGGAATACATACAATGTAAGGAAAGTCTGCAATGCGGTGACTGAAAAATTTTATTTTCAGTAATTGTCGTCTTATCTATGTATTGTAATTATAGTGCCAATGAACACTCGAGATTCTTCCGAGTAAAATAAGTCCAAACACAATATAAACGGGACTATTTTTATTGACTTAAATACATAATTAAAATAGTTTGCTCCATATTAAATCGATATAGTGTATTATATCTGAATAGTGTACACATATATATTAGCATAGTAAATAGTGTAATAGTGTAGTGTGTGAATAAATTATTTTTTTGTTACAAAAGGTATTTTTTGTATTAAATATACTATAAACGAGAGACTAACATTAAAAAATACATAAAATAATTTATACAGAATAAATATACTAATAAATAATAAATAACAATAATATAACATTTAATAAAATATTACATTTAAGTAAGTTGACATAATTGCGCGCTTATAGCCACGCGCCGTTTCACCGCAGCGCGCCGCGCCGTATCCAGACGAACGACCGCGCTAGTGGAAGAGCACCACTGGCGTCAACGCATGTCGGGCGAAGATATTTTGCTTTCTGGTTCGGTAAAAACGTCGACCATGCAAACTTCACAGGGGGGTTTCTCAAGATAAAAGTCTGCTCTTTCGCGTGGTATAGTTCAATTTTTCGTTGGACCCTTATTTTTTGAGATAAATTCGAAAATATCCGCAAAAATTGGTGCAAAAGTGGTGCATCTCCGTCTTTAATCATTGTTTAAACATGTTTAAACAATCGTAATGTATTAATATTGGATATCACTGTATTCGGGAAAGTCTACAGAATCTTTTGCTGTAAACAACAATTCAATATCTTTTATAATAACATCGCAATATTTGTTTAAAGTTGAAAAATATGTCTTTTTTTAAAACTCCATTTTCTCAAAAACTGGACGTATAGGAAAAAAATTAAAACCAGATACGGAATCAGCGCAAAAAACTCTATAAGAAGGACCCAACAGTATATTGAAATCAAATTTGGTGTTGGACAGTGTTATTTTCTGCTTCTTAGTCTTGTATGTATGAAATTTTACAATCGATTTTGAACATTTTGATGAGATGATAACAGAGAGATGTGGTAAATTTCAGACGGTGGTATTGCGACGCGTCATATCGAAAATAAACGCCGTGGTAAAATATCAAAGATAAAGGTTCGACAGAGAATTTCGGTGCAACTGTTCTTTCGCTTGTTTCCACTACTAGTTTAAATTCTGTATGTGACGGCTATATGTATAGAATGAAAAAATTATGCGATCAGAATTAGTTAGTCAGATGGCGGGGGGGGGGGCGGAGAGGGCCGGCCCGACCCCGCATACAAAAATGTAGGAGTAGTCTTTCAAAACTGAAAGCTCATCCTATACAATGTATATGTATGGTCAGAGTGAGACCCCGTTTTTTCTCTCATCTCCGCAGCGTGTTTACAAGCAATATGTAAACAAACGCCGCGCCGGGACAGGTTTACGTTACCGCGGAGCGTGCAAGAATACGAAAAATTCAATACAGTATAAGCGATAGTTTTTTGCAAATATCTCGAAAACTAAAAGCGGACCCCCCTATATTGGAAAAGGAAAAAGTTGTTCAAAATGTGTTGCTGTATAACATTTTAAAATTTCATCAAAATCGGAGGACGCAGACCTGTTCGCAGTAATTACCAAATAATCTTTCATTTGCAAATAAGAAATATTAAATGCATCATTTTTGGAATTATTTAAATAATTTTTATTTAAATAAAAAGTTTAGTTATTATTTGCAATTAAAATCACACGTTTATTCATTATTTGAAATAAAATTTGCCGAACACTGGCGTCATATCGAAACGCCGTGGTAAAATGTCAAAGATAAAGGTTCGACCGAAAATCTCGGTGTAACTGTCCTTTCGATTGGTAAACAAACATTATAGTATAATAATACGTAGTAACTTTGTAAACACCGCACGGAGCTCACAAACGCACACTAACGCACACTAACGCACACTGCGCACAGTGAGCTCCTTCGGTGCGAAGCGGGTCAGTGGAGTGGGGATGAGTCAGAGTGGAAACGGTGGAAACGCGTAGTAGAGTAGGGAGTGCTGTCGCGCGGCGCGGCGCACAGTGTGTCCAAACGGCGAAATCGTGGTCAAAACCTTATAACTCACTTCAATCTGAACAAATTTGGACAAAAATTGGTATGTAGTGGTTTTTGGGGTCGCTGATTACGAATATGAACTTAAAAGTTTAAAAAACAAAATGGCGGATCCAATATGGTGGACATGAATAGCAAAAAAATTGTTTTTTCCTCTAAAAAATTTGTACAGTAATGCTCTTAGGTCGCTAATTATTAGTTGAAATTCATTTTTTAATGTAGAATTTAAAAAATTGCATTATTTAAAAATTTCAATGTACAACTTGCAAATCATAAGTTTCTTTACTTACGGATAATAATATTAGACAAATTATAATACATAATTACAAAGACTTGCCTCTTGCCATTTTCGTCTCATTTCAAAAAACAAATTTGACAAGGACGATCTCATTTTCTTGTCAGTAATTCGCACAGAATAACCTGTCTTCTCAGTCAATACGTTCTCTAGGTGTTCAGTGTTCAATAATGACAATTAGGCTGCTGTTTAAATGGTCTTTGACCATGAGAAATATTTCTTTTCTAGTAAAACGATATTCACTATCACAAGATCCTGAAAGTGAACGAAATTATATTAATTACGATACAATTTAAAAAGGAGAGAGGGCGAGAGACTATTTTGAGACTAGTTTGAACTACTGAGTTGTCGTATGAACAGTTAAATATTTTCTTAGAAAAAAATAATATAATAATTATATTAAAAATACATGACTAAGAAAACTATGATTAATTGTAAAAAAAACAATCTGGACTTTTAGATATTATTTATGTGGAAATGAAAACAGCGCAGTCTGGACAAATTTGGACAAAAATTGGACACCTTGCAAATCATGAGTTTATTTATTTACGGATGACAACCTATAATACATAATTAGATATAATATTACACTACAAAAAACCTATAGAAAGTTGCGTAAACTTTGGCACAACCCCCAATCAAAGCAGAAGAATATCGCTTATAAGAGACCTTATGTTTATATTAAATACGCTAAAAGGAAATAAATATAAGAAAATAAAAAATAACAAACTATGTTGAATCAGATGAACTGTAATAATCATCATCATCTTCAATATCTTAGGTTTCTCTTGAGTGTTTCTCGCTAGAAAGAAAAGTTGTCTTACAAAAAATGTTCTTACAAAAAACGGGTTCTATTCGGGCAGCTAATTTTTGTAAATACTGAAAGACGACAGTGTTGACTACAAGGTCCAACAAAAATTTTATGTAAGTTTGGATGAATCCGCAACTTTTACTCTACATGTTTAAAATTTGTCCTTAAAACTTTTCTGTTCATGTCTTCTAATAAGGTTTATAATTATACAACGTAACCATTAACTATCTCAGATGTACTAGTAGTCAGAGACATTCTACCTACTTCCAGGAACAGCATCCATTTTACAGAATTGAAATTAAATAAACCTTTTTCAAATTATGCACTTTTCACTTTTCGCTTACACACAGTTTCTCACAGCAGGCTTACTGTACGACTAATGAACGAAAACTTTGAGCTCTCTCGCCAATTCTCAGGTATAAGTAATAAAACCTTCACACCTCGGTTTTTCCATAGGCCCATTATTAAAGAATCTAAAATAGTACTTACCGTATCCCCACCGAAAAGTTCATTTTCGAGGTTTTGACCACGATTTCGCCGTTTGGACACACTGTGCGGCGTGGCGATCGCTGAATGCGATGACGTAGGTTTCGCGGGGAGGTGAACAGGTAAATATTTAATTGTTATTTCTCCGAAACGGATAGACTTAAAAAAAAAATTTTTTTTGAATAATGCATTGTCATCCAGTTCTGAGCCATGTAACCGATTTCAAGTCTCTAGCTCATCAGGAAGTTAGTTTAAAATCAATTGAAAAATTTGCCACCGAACAGACAAACAGACAAACAAACAAACAAGAAAGCGAGCTAATAAAAACGTGGTAAAATAAAATAGGTTCAAAACTGAACCGAAACGTTAGGAAAGAACAAAAGTTTTTTGCAAAATTGCCAAAATTGCTAGATTTATTAATTGATCAAAACGGTAGCGCCGAAAACATCATTAAATTAGATATTGAACATTTACGACCGATAATTGGGATTAGTTTATTATAAATTTGTCTTGAAATATGCAAAAAAGAAAGAAAGAAAGACTACCGCACGGACGGAGTCAAGAGTTTTCTAATTAATTCCGTTCCGAGTTCGAGATAAGTTATCTGGTTGCGATCGTGGGATTCGGAAGAACCAGTTTTACCGTAAAATCATTTGTTCGGTGTCGATTCTGGCAGGGGATATTTCGGAGAGTCGATTTCTAAAATAAAGTCGGAAGTTTGTGGAAAACGTGGAATATTTCAAGATCCTCTCACCCATTGAAATGCAAGCTGTCTTAAGCTGCAGTTCGCGCTGTGTTGCTTCAGGCCGTCTGGGAAATCTGAGGTTTAATAGCGCGAGTGTTTGTTAATAGGCGAATCGAGCTTAGTAGAAAATTGTTGTGTCGTTTGTTTCGATATATGTGTATGCGAACCTCGAACAGTATGCTTGGACTTATCTTTATGTGATAGTCTTTGCTGTGTATCCCTTCACTCGAAATTTTCCAGTTTTGTCAGAATCGGGGGCTCGTATTATTCCTGTATATTTCGGAATGCAGAATTCGACTGGTCGGCAAATCTCTGACTTCCCCGCGAGTATTTACGAACGTTTGCGTATTTATAAAATGTAAGTAAACGGTGGAATTTCGGTTTGGCGAACATGCGGTTGTAGAGTTGGTCAGTGCTCGGTGAAAGTCGGTAGTGGTATCAACCGCAAAATGTCGACTATTAACACTAAACCTACCGAGCCTTCAAACTAACCGGTACATGTTCTCTTATAAAAATGACAAGATTAATTTTATTTAGGCTTTATGCGGCTCCTATTGTAATACGTGCTCTAATAAAGATATCTATACAATCATTCCTAATGAAATCATTTTTACCATACAGGGTGTTTCGTCTAAAACAGGACACCTAAATATCTCTGCAGGTTATTGTGATGCAAAAAATATTTGTTACGTAATGTGCATGGTGTCAATGGACCAAATATCTGGTACGAATATTTTTATCCGGAGTTATCAAGGTCATCGATGTTTTTTGATACATAACTACATTTTTATTTTATTGCATCGGGTAACTGATCGAAAAATACATTCAGATATGTATAATAACATGACTTTGAAATGACCTTGATCTTCCAAAATTAAAGTTTTACCTTCAGATCAAGCTCAAGGTCATGTTTTTACAAATATATGAGTGTATTATTCGATCAGTTACAAGGTGCAATAAAATAAAAATGTATTTATGTATCAAACAACATCGATGACCTTGATAACTCCGAAAAAAATGACCTTTAGAAAAAATATTCGTGCCAAATATTTTGGTCCATTGACACCATGCACATTACGTAACAAATATTTTTTGCATCACAATAACCTGAAGAGATATTTAGGTGTCCTGTTTTAGACGAAACATCCTGTATGTCAATAATTGTAAAATAAAAAATCTGAAACCGGTCATTTTGACCGGTAGTGGTAGGTTTAGTGTTAAAAAACATATCACGAATTTAAACCTACAAAAGTTTGCCTCTTTTGTAAACTCGAAATGGTCGTCGGGTAAATTATTGAAAACCAGAAACAATTGTCGACGAAATAAAAGACTTCCACCAAATAGCATTCAACCCTTAATTGGTATGCTGGGGTCTCTCATGACCCCAACATAATTTCTATATACTAACTTTTATACGATATATGCAAATATCAAGTTTTGTTAACATCTTTAGAGCCTTTTTTGGTTTATTTACTCTTCAATTATACAGTGTATATCAGAACTGTAGACGCACCCTATTATTTTAACAAAAACGTACCCTCTGATGAATCGTCGATTGACTGTTTTTTATCGTATGTTTAGAACACTTTGAAAAATTATGATTTTACTAAAACTATTCATATGTATATGGCACTGCAGGGAAGATTTTTTGGTCAAAATATGAAAAAGCGCCACATCTAGAGTTTAGACGCACTTCTTTTTCTTGTTGTTTGTAACTTTATATCGTGCACCAGTGGCTATATTTATTATAAGATTGAATTATAATTATAAGATTGAGAGAGATTACACTGTCCAACACCAAATTTGTTTTCAATATACTGTTGGGTCCTTCTTATAGAGTTTTTTGCGCTGATTCCGAATCTGTCCTTAATTTTTCTCCTATACGCACAGTTTTTGAAAAACATGGCTTTGAAAAAAAACATATCTTTCAACTTTAAACAAATATTGTGATGTTATTATAAAAGATATTGAATTGTTCTTTACAGAAAAAGATTCTGTAGACTTTCCCGAATACAGTGATATCCAATATTAATACATTATGATTGTTTAAACATGTTTAAACAATGATTAAAGACGGAGAGACACCACTTTTGCACCAATTTTTGAGGATATTTTTCAATTTATCTCAAAAAATACGGGTCCAGCGAAAAATCGAACTATACCACGCGATAGAGCAGACTTTTATCTTGAGAAACCACCCTTTCAAGTTTGTAACGCCGACGTTTTTTTCGAACCAGAAAGCAAAATATCTTCGCCCGACATGAGTTGTCACCAGTGGCGCTCACCACCAGAACGGTCGTTCGCCGCTCCGTATCCCGTCGCTGCGCCGTATCCCGTCCCGAGCGCCACTGGCGGAAACTCATATCGGGCGAAGATATTTTGCTTTCTGGTTCGAAAAAAACGTCGTCCATGCAAACTTCACAGGGGGGTTTTTCAAGATAAAAGTCTACTCTATCGCGTGGTATAGTTCGATTTTCCGCTGGACCCTAATTTTTTGAGATAAATTGAAAAATATCCTCAAAAATTGGTGCAAAAGTGGTGTCTCTCCGTCTTTAATCATTGTTTAAACATGTTTAAACTATCATAATGTATTAATATTGGATATCAAGTATTCGGGAAAGTCTACAGAATCTTTTGCTGTAAAGAACAATTCAATATCTTTTATAATAACATCACAATATTTGTTTAAAGTTGAAAGATATGTTTTTTTTTCAAAGCCATGTTTTTCAAAAACTGTGCGTATAGGAGAAAAATTAAGGACAGATTCGGAATCAGCGCAGAAAACTCTATAAGAAGGACCCAACAGTATATTGAAATCATACAAAATGTTGAAATTTGTTGGACAGTGTTATAAGAGTGAAGTTAGTCAAGTATTAAGAGACTCAGCATGAAGATAGCCGTAGAATTGGTTGTGTGAAAACGGAAACAGAAACGGAAGAGAAGTAAATAAAAACGATCAATCAGCAAAAAGTTCATTATTTACTGTTCATTTTTAAATAAAATAATAAACTACGATCAATCAGCAAAAAGTTCATTATTTTGTTTTATTTAACTCTTGCAAGGTAAGGCCTTGCCAATATACATTTTTGTGGATAAAGAATAACACAGGATAAAAAGTAAACACAAACAGATTTAATTTTATTCATATAAAAATTCTTTTCAAAAATCTGAAACTAGAGTCTCTGTGATCCCACATTACCTTGCCAAGGTTAGGCCAGACCTTTTGCCCAGACCTCTAAATGGGGTCTATACAGCTGGACGTAATTTACATTACGTTACAGATTTACAGTGTGAATGACATTTTTGTTTAGCATATCTGGATATATACACAGGTTGCATTTTTTCAAGAAAGTAAAAATACGCAAACACGCCCGAATGTTGGGTCTGGCAAAAAACATATCATTATTTATTGTTATTGTTAGTGTATTTTTATAATTATTATTACTGTTATGGTTATTACTATAATTTACGAGTGTTATTAACCTTACCGTGACCTATTATTTGGTACCGCGACAATGGGAAAGTTAAATAACTTGACGAATTCAACATTAAACATGAAAAACATCTCTTAATGCTGTATTCGCTTCACTCTTATAATGACCTAGCTGCTCCGGGCAGGCGGTGCACACACACACAGTGGGCAATTTCGATAAAATCTCGCTTGTACGCAATTTTCTGAGTTATTTTCTCTATGTAAGCGATTTGTTTTTTTAATTCATATCCTTGTCTCCCTCTCCCTCTCCTCTCCTCTCCTCTCCCTCTCCCTCTCCCTCTCCCTCTCTTTCTCCCTCTCTGCAAAACGTTTTTGTTAAAATAATAGGGCTCGTCTAACAATAAGCTTCTGGTACTCGCTGTATGTACATATACTTAAAGATATCTGGGAACTACCTCGGATAATATTTCTTCTTCATTTCAGGCCAAGCGTTGCCGAACATGCAGGCGTACGCGAAACGCTGCTAAACGCTTAATACTAAATTAGCTATAAAATTTGAATCCGGACATATCCGGAATCAAACTTCGTTGGCTTATAATCACAAATCTTTACCGAATGTAATGACACCAAAAAAAGCACTCAATATCGCTTTATACTATAACAAAATTGTCAATAAAGTTTTGTAATTTTTAAAAAACTTACAGAATGATTGGTAATATTCAAATATTAATAACTATACTAATTTAGATGATAACAAAATAAAATCTATGCGAAAGTGCTCTGTATACCTACCTGAACAACTTTTGTAATACAAGAATTTACAGAATTTTCCTTCAAACACTTGAAAATCGCCAATGAACAAACTATGTCTTAGAGACTATTTAAGAACGCCAAGCGCGCCTTAAAATCTCTCGACTTTCGATGAAGTTTACTACTTCACGGGTGTACAAATAGAAAAAATAATATTGCAGCCTTATTCTTCAGACCTTTAACTACAACAAACAACAAAAATTTTATGCCATACGCAAAAATTTAGAAATCGAATTTTTTCCACTTTTCCGGGCTAAATACCCCACTGTGCGGCGCGGCGTTGCAGCGGTTGTGGGGCACTGCTTTAGTATATGCAGAAAGTAGAATTGGTTGATCATGGTCAGACGCGTTAGATAATTCCTATGCAATATCACGTGTATTCGTTGCATTTGGAAATTCGATTTTTTCGAAAACGAAGCGTCAAATAAAAAAATGTTATTCCTTTTTATTCGACTTATTTCTACATGTAGAATCACCCCCTGCTCGTTTGTACCACCCGTCCGGCCACATCCTGTATAATACGAGAACTGTAGTTATTCAACTATATCTGCAATAAATTAACAAAATTGGATAGTGTGCTATCTTTTAGTCGCGGAATGTACAAGAACGTGTTATCGATATCTAGAGACGTCTTCGTACAGTACAATTTTATTTACGCGTCGTTCGTATCGAGGGCATCGAGGCACGAGGCACAGCAGAGCTCCACCAGTAAATAGTAGTACTCAATCCCTATCAGTAGGGATTTTCCGAAGAAAAGTGGTAACGATTCCAATAGACGAGGGTCTTCAAGTATCATCGGTATTTTCATTATTTTCTTTATCCCGAGATCTGAGCGTAACGCGATTACAGTTCCTCTTGCAAAGACGGACCGACCGCGAAACAAGTTCCTTTTCGGAAGCTTCAAAATGGCAGATTTTTTGTTGAAGTTTTCATAAAAAAGACTGCCTTGTGCCCTCGAAACGTTTCTTCGTGAAGTTTTCAAGCTATAGAAACTGTTAGAAATGAATCACGTTTGGAGAGGTTTTGGTTAAATGAATAACTGAATTTAATAAAGAATGCTGAATTAAACATAGTACAACTATCTCATACGGCATACCAATCTCAACTGACGCGCTCGCCGTTGCCTTCAAGAAAAATCGTTTCGCACACGGACGCTCGTTTGTTCATACTTTGTCATTTGTTCATTCGTCGCACGCATGCTGTTTCGTTCGTACGATGTTCCGCTAGTACAGGCCTGGCCAACGCGCGGCCCGCCAGGTTAAATTGTGCGGCCCGCCAGGCGATTTTATATTTCTATTGGAACTTTTGTTTCTTGTTGTACGTATACAAAAAATATTAAATAAACGAAGTGTCATTGTTATAATGCGCAAGTGTGACTATGAACTCCAGTTCTATATTTGATATCTTTGATATTATTGAGTTACAGTGCAACAATGAAATGAAACAAATTTTTACGTCCACATCAAAATTTAATTTTTACAATATTTATATTACATACGAGAGATATTCCAACTTAAGATATTTTGCACAACGAGTTGTAAGTTGTAACTGCTTTTGGATCCACATATGTTTGTGAAACATTTTTTTTCGAAGATGAAATTTACAAAGAGTTCATCACGTGCTTCGTTAACTGACGCCAATTTAGAGAACCAGCTAACAAAAGATGTGCAACGTCGAACATAAATATAGATTTACCAAAATTAAGTGAAGGAAAGGATAAACAAATATCTGATTCATTAAGACTCGAGAGTTAATTATATTGGATCATAGTATAACAATAAAGTTTTATTCATGTTGTATTTGTATTACATTTTTTAAAAGCATGTTTACCTAAAGTGCGGCCCGCTGTAACGTTAGGCGTCATCAAAGTGGCCGTTAAACCATTTGGGTTGGCCAGGCCTGCGCTAGTACAATGTAAATGTACACACATATACGTTTTCTAACAGAAACGATCCGTGATAGGAAAAATTTGGAACTATTATAATTATTAGACTGCGGATCTTTATGCAAAATAGACATTTTTATCGTTGATTGTAAGAAACAGGGGCCATATACAAATATCTTCAACTCTTTAAAAATTGTATAGAAATTGTACAACATTGTACATTAGTTGAAAATAAAACAGGGTCTCCCAGGATTTTTTGGGCGGTTTCGGTAGCCAGATAAAAATATGTTTGGAACAAAATTAATTACCTTTTCATTGCTTATGTCAAGACGAGTTAAATGGCCTCGTATACTTTGACCTTGACACGATCCTATCAGTATTGTTAACAGTAAGTTTGAGTTGTTGATATTTCTTTCGAGAGATCAATATCTTGACCAATACATCAACGACTCAAACCTGTCTCGCTGTTAAGGTCATGTGAAGGTCACAGTATACTAGGTCGTTGTGAATTCGTCTTGACATAAGCAGTAACTATATTATGTACTAAAAAATATGTAGTGCCGTTTAAAAAAATGAAAATGACTTCCATTTTCCGTGAACGTGTTTCTTTTTTGAATTTTCCTCTATTGCATTTTGTAGCGGACTAAAAACTAATTACTTAATTTTGTTCCAAACATTTTTTGTATAATATTTGGCACACCCTGTGTTCCGTCGCACCGGAATAGAATTCGTAGGTTTCCTTCGGACAGGATTTATGATGCGAACGTGCCTAAATATCCTCCTCGAGGATTTAACAAACTAGGGTCATTCGGCGACCAGTCAAGGCATCTGTTTAACATTCAGTTTTTATACACCCTCGAAATTACAACGTGTCATAAATTTAGTCCCTCCGAAGGACCGTCCGCGACCGTTACGCAGGATGTCGAATTACCTGGAACCGTCGCGTCGTCGACCGAGTAAGATCTCGCCCCACTCCTCCTTCCCGGGGCCTCATTCAGAGCTACGGGAAGGAGGTCCTAGAAGTCAAAGTGTGTACTGATTGGGAAATGCAACTTTCTGCAGGAACCAATCAGTGCATCTTATTTCATATTTGAGAATCCAACGAGCATCGCGCTAGGACTGGAAGACGAAGTCGCTCAGTTGAGTTTTACGCTCTAACGCCGTGACATTCTCCAGTCCTCGGGTAGACAAGTACAACGCACGAGTCGTGATCTTGTCAATCGTTTATAACATGTGCAAAGTTAGCATCACGGTAGTTCACGTCCAGTGGTCAGGACACCCGACAAACCGAGATCGCGTCAGTCGAAATCCCTCGCGAACCGGATCAAATCAGTCGAGATCCCTCGCGTGCGTTCAATCACAAACGCGAATCCTCATATCATCATCTGCGCGCGTATAAGGCAGGACCTGCTAGATCAGCCTTACTGACGAGTCCACTAGCAGGTCCGGGACGAAACGCTTCCATTAACGTATTCATGCGATATCAAGTCAAGCGAATCAATTATTGTCTTTTGCGATCATTCTATAATTTGAACTAGCTGCTCAAGATTAATTTGGCGGGCAGTGATCCGAAACATACGCGAACCCACAGTTCCGCGGCAAAACACCCTGTATGTCGACATTCTTAAATTTTTGTAATCTTTTCACTGTTTTAAATTTTACCCACTCAGTTTTCCAATAAATGGATACAATCCGCAGTCTACTAATTATAAATTAAAAAAGCTAACTAAAAAAGCTGACTCTCCTGGAAGGTTCAAGCACGACAAATGTAAAGCTTTGCATTTCCGAACAAACAAGACGATTCTGTAAAATTTCGAAGAGAACACTGCGTGTTTAACGATAATTATGTTAGAAGTTTCAAACATGATAAAATAAAGCAGACGGGGCAAGATAAATAAAGGCAACTACGATGTAGCACGATATTCTTATAACACAGTTTCGCTCTAACGCGATTAGAAAATTGGGGTAACTCGCATAGTACGGTATTTTCACGGGGAGAAGCAGAAGATGTGAGAGACACCTTTGCAAAATGTCTGGGACTATATTAAAACGTATTAAAAAGTTTCTCAGGATACGGTGTAAACAAAGAGATATAACGGATTTCGTGAAAAAAGCGGTGTAGAAAAGTGCTGTAGAAGCAAGCACGGAAGATATTAATTTGGAATGGAATAAAATGGCCTCGTTTAACTGTATTCAGTGTCTGAGAAGAATAAATTACTGACGCTTTTAAACAACTATGTGCGTCACAGTTACAACTAGATTGCGGATATTTTTTAGATTCAATTAGATTAATTTATTATTTTATACATTAAGATTCAGATTACAAGGATTAAAGAATATCGAGATGAATGACATCCCGACTCCTACAATTACACTGTCCAATACCTTTGTTCAACAATTACTGTTGAGTGATTCTTACAGAGTTTTATGCGCTGATTCCGAATCTGCGCAAAATCCTTACTTCTTCCCCTAGACGCACAGTTTTAGAGAAACATGATTTTGAAAAAATTGTGCATTTTTCAACTTTAAATGTTTTTAACATGTTTCAAAATCATGTTTCCCAAAAACTATGCGCCTAGGGGAAAAATTAAGGGCAGATTCGGAATAATTGAATTAACTTTTAACATATTTAATTTTTACCAATGCACCATTAATATTTTTATTATAGACTTGTATACTATACTTATACACCAAAAGTTTGCACATTGACTTGGGTATACAGATTTAATTTTGAAAATCGCTTTGATTGAACCTAGTTGTAGTTTTAATCTAGATTAGTGAGAGCAATAAGTTAACAAACCCCGGTTGTGGGGTTAGTTCACTTACAGTTACATTTAAGTGTTTAAGAAAAAATAATAGTGTATATTAACAATACTTCAATTTTTATTTCTTCATACATATCTACTGTAGTGAATAAGATGTTGATTTGTAGGCCAAATTAAGCCAAATCAGACTTACAAATCATCATCTGACAATGAGTCACAGTTAATACACACATTTGATGCATTTTTCGTTAGCCTATTTGTTGTGCACTGTGCACTGCACTCAGTCTTCACCACAAACGCTATCAGTGTTAGATTCATCGCAGATCAAGCATTCTGAATCATCTTCTGATTCTGAGGCCAAGGAATCTTTCTTGAATGACGTAGATCCTATGCTTAGTCAAGTAGCCCCGTTCGACATTTTTATCATTGTAAGGGCCACACGTGCATAATTATTTTATTCGATGCACCGAATAAAATAAAATACCTCAAATTATACTAAATGTCATATTTCCATAAACAAATCATGAAAAAATATCAAGCAGTACTTAATGGACAAAAATTGATAAATAGTCGAAACAAAAATATTTACTTATCACTGCTCTTTTTCGGTTTTTATTCTTATTGGTATAACACGCAAGTTTCGATCACGACAACACATTACATGGCTGTGTTTCCGTGTACGTCCATCGTCAGAATTGGATGACATATTGGAAATATGTTCTTTTTTGACTAAAATGATGATTGTCAGAAGGATTTTTGGCGACTCGACAAAAAAACTTTTACCATTTCAATGTCCCTACCTTACCGACAAATTTTTTTTACTATTCTAATGTCAATCTAGAGTGTAAGTAGAGGTGGCATTAAGGATGATTCAATCATAGATCACATGTGTGAATTTTTATGGCGCTATGAGGTCAACAAAGATGGTGATGATCCATTTTTGCAATTAATTGAAGATATTAAATATGTATATTCTGGAAATTAATATCATATAAAATGTTTTCAAAATTCCAATTGTTAAACCAACTAATTGAATATCTACAATGTATAAGATGTTGTAAGAATGATGTAAGTGTGCATGCCATATGACTGAATGTGAGTTTAATGTTTAAGTGTTATATATGTTTTTATCGATTTACGTTAATGTTTTGTTAACAAATGTATGTTTTACGTTGTGATTTTGTTAAAATAAAATAGACAATCCCTTGCGAGCGATTGACGAATCATCACGTCGTGTCGAAATATATTTACGAATTCCGTGTCGAGCCTCCTTATAAATGGGAAGATTATGCGATCAGAATTAGTTAGGATTAGGTAATAGGGGGGCGGAGAATCCACGCATACGAAAATACAGGAGTGGTGTCGGTAAGGTAGGGAGTGACATGGAAATGGTAAAAAATTTTTATCGAGTCGCCAAAAATCCATCTGACAATCATCATTTTAGTCAAAGAGAATCTATTTCCAAAATTTCATCCAATTCTGACGATGCACGTAAACCGAAACTTCGCCCATTACATGTTGAGCTAATCATTCTTATGTTTCAATATTGCGGAAAGCAGCATCATCTACTCCAGTGGTTCTTAAACTGTGATCCGCGGACCCCTGAGGGTTCGCGAAACAATTTTGACATCAACAGATATTTTTGCTAAAAAGAAAGGAAAAGATTGTTCAAATCATTTTCATGTTTCAAATTAGGTCTCAAGAACTACGTAAAATTGCTAGGGGTGGGATGAGGTCCGCAAATAAAATGTTGTTCAAGAAGGAGGCTCCGGACTACATAAGTTTAAGAACCACTGATCTACTCTGTAGTATAGTATTACAATTAGAATGGATTAGTCGACTAACCCTATTAGTCAACTAGCCCCGGTCTCTTCTAATTGTTGAACACGAAGAAAGTTTGATTTTGTTGGACAGTGTTATTGAAGAAAGAAAGAAATTCTTATGTGGTTTCCGTTTTGTTGCAACGGACGCAGATGATTATTTATTTCGCATAAATATTCGCAATCTAGACACGATTGTTGAATAGTTTAATATTGTTAGTAAATAAGAAGCTAACACTGTTTTTTGCATTAGAACATGATTTCATATAACACCGTGATGTTCAGGAACTAGCGTGTAATATGGAAATTACCTGTACCGAAAACATGTGCGCGCAAGGATGAGGTTCACCGAGTAAGCACTGTAATTACATCTAACCCAGGATCTACAATTTATGTCAATATTATCTGCCGTACCAGTTGATATTGCCTATAATTTACACACCTACTCGATATCAGATTTACTGGACTCCGTTTAATTTACAGAAGCCAATACGAAATTACAATCGCAATTCGGGCACCAAAACCACTCCCTTCGTTGAAAAAGAAGAAAAGATACGAAACATTTAGCAAACATCTCTGTCAACGCCTCCATTGAGAGGACCCCAGCATACAGTGCGTCAAACAACGATTCTAGCTATGAAATAACAAATCATGCGGTTAGGAGGGGCAGCTCCCTATTGCAGCTTTTATGGTATCATTGTAAAGCGGAGATTTCAATCTTCCAATTCACGACGATTGCGATCGCAAAAACATTTTTTCAAGCATTTTGCAGTTACTTTGTATTACGCGATTTCTTCACGGAAAAAGAATTTTCAGGAAAATTGAACTTGGGGGTGTCTCAATCAATTAATCATCAATTACAAACAACAAATTTCAACTTCTTTTATGTTCCCTAATTGCTGTTGGGTCCTTCTTATAGAGTTTTTTGCGCTGATTCCGAATCCGTCCTTAATATTTCTCCTATACGCTGTTACGAGCCAGTGCCGCGAGCAGCACGAGCGGCCGGCGAAGGGTTGTTACCCTAGGAATATGATATCAATTTGTTAGTTAAGGAACGCGGACGAACCCAATGCGAAATTGGGGAGCCGCTAGGATTATAGACAACGAGGACGAACTTGACGCGAAGTCAGGGAGCCTCTAGGAATGAAGTCGAACGCAGACGAACCCGATGTGATACCGGGGAGCTGCTAGGAGGTTGTATAATAGTACAAACGAACCTGATGCGAAATCAGGGAGCTGTTAGGATGCGGACGAACGCAATGCGAAACTGGGGAGCCGCTAGGTTGGATAAATCTCTGTTTGGACAATTGGAATGTCGCGAAAGAACCTGATGCTTAATCAGGGAATCGCTAGGATTATTAGTAAGCCTCGTAACTAGTATAATTTAATTGATACAATCCGAGCGGTAAGATTGTATCGTGTGGGGACGTTCAATTACTTGATTAGGATATTGGAAAATAATTATGGGTTTAATGAATTTGAGTTAATTATCAAAGAAGACAAATATATTCTTACTATAGAGTTTCGTTCTACAAGTGTATTTGTGTCGCGAATGGATTGAATTTAGAATAGAAAGAATTGAAAGATGATATTACCTAAATTAAGATGCACGGTGTTGACGCACTGGCAATGCGGGGGACTCGGAGCAACCTTATCACTGCCTAACAGATTTTACACCGAACTCGCGGAATCTGTACGGTTAAACTTTGATTCAAAAGGAACGAACGTCCGATCTCACTGGTAGTTGACTTCCGAGATGCAGCACGACGCGACACTATTCGTGATTACGACAGTACTAGCTCCTGAGAGTAAAAATGCAAGGGCTTATTATATCCCTGCAATGACGGGTGGTACTTGTCAGTACCCTTAAAGTAAACATTCGTATTTTGTCAACGACCAACGGCCGACGGTCGTGCGTACGTTTGGGCCCTAAACTAACCTAAACAGTTATGTAGATTTATCTAGGGTAGCTCTGTTCGTTTATCTAGGACGGTTCCTGCCAGAGATGATATTGAACACCTGTTCGTCATCCGTAACAACACACAGTTTTTGAGGAACATGGCTTTGAAAAAAAATATATTTTTCAACTTTAAACAAATATTGTGATGTTATTATAAAAGATATTGAATTGTTCTTTGTTGAATTAAGTGATATGCAATATTAATGCATTATGATTGTTTAAACATGTTTAAACAATGATTAAAGACGGAGAGACACCACTTGCACCAATTTTTGAGGATATTTTTCAATTTATCTGAAAAAATAAGGGTCCAGCGGAAAATCGAACTATACCACGCGATAGAGCAGACTTTTATCTTGAGAAACCACCCTTTCAAGTTTAGAACGTCGACGTTTTTTTCAAAGCCATGTTCCTCAAAAACAGTGCGTGTAGGAGAAAATTAAGGACAGATTCGGAATCAGCGCAAAAAACTTTATAAGTTTTAAGAAATCTTATAAGAAGGACCCAACAGTAATTAGGGAACAAATTTGGTGTTGGACAGTGTTATTAGATATATGTTACATTAATGGAAAAGTTGTTTGAAAAACATAAAGTGTAGATTGATGGTACATAATTAAATGTAGAAAACGTCAAGATCTGTAAAAATATGAATCAAAAGTGAATACACACAACTAATTAAGAGTGATTTATCTTCTATTATTAATACAATTAGGTATATTTAATACTTTGTTGGTCCACCTATAGCTTTAATTACGACAGCTAATCGTCTTGGCATGGATTCAACCAACTTACGTGTTGTTGAAACAGAAATATTATTCCATACTTTTAGTAGTTCGATTTTAAGGATTTCCTTGTTCGTAATTTTTATTTTGCGTAAGTTCAAATCTAATATTTTACACAAATTCTCTGTTACATTAAGATCTGGGGATTGCGGTGGAGAATTCAGTTGATTTGGAGCATTTTGTTGCAGCCAATCTTTAACAATCTTTGCTGTATGTTTAGGATCTCGATCTTGCTGAAAGATCCACGAATCTGGCACTGAACTCTTCTAACACTTGCAGCTAAATTTGTTCTTAAAATATTTAGATATTGAAATCTATCCATCGTACTGTTAATAAAAGCTAATTAGGAATTCCCCGACTCCAGAGGCTGCCATGCTACCCCAAACCACAACATAATATTACCACCGCCGTGCTAACAAGGTACTAACAAGATTTTTCGGTTCTAATTCCGTATTTTGTTTCCTCCTAATTTTTGGTTGCATTTTCCTTCCAAAATTTCGAAGTTACATTCATCTGTAAATAATACGGTGTTTCAAAATTCGAGTGGTTTGTTTATGGATTTTTCTGGGAATTGCAATCGCAAAACGCGATTTTTTCCACTTATCGCTGGTTTCTTGCGTGATACACGGCCATGCATACCTTGAGAATTGAATCATCTACGAATTGTACTCGCACTTATAGATTTTTGTTGCATTTCAGATATTTCTTGAGCTAATGCAACTGCACTCGTAGTGGGATCTTTTCTCACTATTTATTATACATATATTTCTCTCTCTTATAAAAATAAATTACAAAATATGCCATTGCCACCAGAACCTGTAATAACAAGATGGGGAACCTGGTTGGAAACAGTGTTTTTTTATGCAACGCATTTAGAAGGAATAAAAGACGTCATAGTATCGTTCGATGAAAAGGAGGCTTGGTCAATTAAATCGGCGAAAGAAGAATTGCGATGTAAGCATTTACAAAAAAATTTAACATTTATTCAGAGCCATTTTCAAATGTTACCTGAGGCCATGAAGAAATTGGAAACAATAGGATTACCTCTAACGGAATCTATAGATTTAAATTTAACTATGCTCCTATAACATCATGTGATGTAGAACCCTCTTTTTCAGCGTATAAATTAATTTTGACAGACAAGAGGCATCAATTTACAATCGACACTATAGAAAAAACTATTGTTGTATATTGTAATTTAAATTATAATAAATAAAACAATAAAATAATTACTATTTTACAGATCCGTACATGCATTCCCTATACATATATTTAGTATACATTTTACATTTATAAATGCATAAAGATCCGCAGTCTAGTGTTTATACATATACGATTGTGACACTAGAAATACCATGTACTAAAACGTCACAACTTTGTTTTTTTGCGAAGTATGCTGTAAATATAATGTAGAATCTCATATGTATTGGGTAGGGGTGTGCGAGATCCCGGTCGGGACGGGAATTTCTCGTGAAATCGGGACGGAATCCCGAAAATTCTCAAGAATCCCGGATATTCTCGGAAATCCCGAAACCATTCGGGATCCTGAGAATTTTCGGGATTCCCGACATTTTGAAGTTTCTTCATACTTCTAATAATTATAATTACAAGAATCTGGAAGCCATTATGTTTTCGAAGATTACATATCTTATTATGTCGGGAATGTTTATATTAGTAATATTGTGTTGTAAGTAATTGCGAATAACGATACTTTCGGGAATCCCAAATATTATTCTATGTATGTATATCCCGTACATTGTCGGGAATCCCGAAACTTCGCGGGATCCCGTATATTTTCGGGAATCCCGAATCATCTCGGGATCCCGGCCATATTCGAGAATCTAAAAAATTCTCGCGAATCTCGGATATTTTCGGGAATCCCGGATACTTTACGGGAATCTCGAACATTTTCGGGAATCCCGCACACCCCTAGTATTGGGTGTATACTCCTTTTTGTGACGCTCACTGTATATTAAAGGATCTGTAGGGGAAATTGGGGTAAGATAGCGAACTTTATCTATATTTATCTACCATCTATACTATAATAATAAATGGGCGAACTAAGTAGTTGAATAAGCAAAATTGCTGTAGAAGTTATTCTTTCTAACTACACAGTGGTAGTGTTTCTCTTATCTTCAATTAATTCGACAAGTTCTTTCCATGAAAATGCAATATATTAATCAGTTGCAAACCGCTGCACTTCTAACCACTAACTTCAGTTGAAAACACATTGATATGTGGATTGCGAAAGTAGAGCAAATAAAAATTTTTGTTGATCTGTGAATCGCGATACATACTTTTACATTATACGAAAGAGCAGAATCGCAGGAATGAGATGACTAATGGATAGTTATCACATGGAAGTTACAGAGGAAGGAGCAGAGCTGGGGAAAATAGTATTTTAGATAGTAAATAGTAAATAATCCTATTTATTTTTTGTACTACAGTGTCTGTACAACTGAAAATAAAATATTTGATTTGATGCAGTAATTTTTGAATATAAAATATTTTATTTGTTGCAGTAATTTTGGAAAATAGTATTTTATTTGAAGAATATTGAAAATATTTGAACTTTGTCTTTATTTTCAATTTCAATTTTAAATATTATTGCTCAAAATAATGGTTCGCATTCAATAGATTTGTGAGTATAAATAGTTTTCTGGTGATAAGATACACTGTATGTTTATCAACAAACCTCAGTAGGCACATGCTGTGAACTGAAGTGGATATACGCAGTAATAGCAGCAATCAAACAAAAAAATAAAACGAAAATGTGGCAAATGATATAGTTTCTTATATTAAGTACCATTTCTACTTTAAGTTATTGCTAAAATAAGAAATATTAAATAAGTAATGCGATTTCTGAAAGTATTAGGTATAACGATGCAAAAAATAAAATATTCTATTTTGTGTTTCAGATTATTAAAATAGAAATATTTTTCTTTGTGTTCCAGATTATTAAAGTAGAAATATTTTATTTTGTGGATGAAATTGTTAAAACAGAAATATTTTATTTCGAGGTTCAGATTGTTCAAATGGAAATATTTTATTTCGAGGTTCAGGTTGTTCAAATAAAATACTATTTTCTTTAAGCAAAATAAAATCTAAAATATTAAATAGTATTCCAAATATTTTTTTCGCCAAATAATGCCCACCTGTAGGAAGGCGATTTATGTACATTGTACATATGTATAGAAATCAGAGTGATCCGAGGACATTGAGCGTCGCTAGGAACAGTATTATCGTGGCAGGCTTAGGTTGGCATTATCGAAATAAATTGTTTGAAAAGTAGTCGTTAAGACAATATATTACCTTATTTGGCTACATGCCATTTGAAATAATCACATGTCATTTTCATTTCATTTTCCATTTGGCCGACTAATTCGCACCCTCAAAAATTCTATTTAGAATGCAGCTAAACTCTAATCACTAAACTACAAAAATCAGTGGATATCAAAATTGAATAATTAATTTAATTGCGTCAACAACCTCTCTCCGAGGTGAAATTCTTTATTACTTTATTCGAACGATGTAATCGAAATAAAATATTATCTGAAAGTGATTTATTTCGTTTAAACGTCAAACGAAGATAAATATTTTATGTTTTTCGTACAATACAAATAATAAAATATTCAAAATAATCCATTATTTCAAAGATTACTTATCTTATTTCAAAAATGAAACGTGCACAACCATCTATCGCGACCTTACTGTAAAACTACACAACAAGTAGTTCTCATTTAATCACAGTTATGTACATTTCCAATGAGTCACGACTGAACCATTAAAACGTTGGAACCCAATAAATACTGACACAAAAGAACCTGGCGAGCTCCCAGACCGAATGTTCTCTAGAACCACGTTTTATTTAAATAAATCTTGCTCCACACTGCCAACTTACCGTTCTGACCGTATCATCGGACTGACACCCTGTATTAACTAGCTTATGTGGCTCGGCGAGCGACAACTCGATCGAGCGGCAAGATCAACCCGAAAATCCAACCGCAAGGAACGCGTGTCGATTCGAACGGTTCTAGGTGCCAAAGAATCCCGTTCGGAACGATCTGCGGAGATCGAGCGTCGCTGGGAACAGTAGTACATCGTTGATACGGTCTCTATCTCGAGGCCCGCGAAAGAGTGTCGGCGATCAGGACCACGCCCTCGGCGAAGAAGCGACGCCGACGTCGACGCCGACGCCGTCGTCCCTTCCCCTCCCCTATCCGCGTTCCCCTCTCTCGTCGCGCCGACAAAGTGCCGCCGCCTAACGTTCCTCTCTCTCTCGGCTGTCTCTCGTTCTCTCTCTCGTTCTCTCTCTCGTTCTCTCGTTCTCTCTCTCTCTCTCTCTCTCTCTCTCTCTCTCTCTCTCTCTCTCTCTCTCTCTCTCTCTCTCTCTCTCTCGACGGATCCCCACCCGGGCGTCCCGGCGCCGCCACCCCCTCACGGGTAGCCTGACGGTCCTAGGATCCTCGTCAGAGCGACTCGACTCATCGTCGATGGTGACTCGGGGTCCGTCGCGTGCCGTCCAGTCTCCCAGCGACCTCGCGCTCGTCAACGTCGCCGTCGCCGTCGCCGTCGCCGTCGTGGTGGTGGGTGGTGGTGGTGGTGGTGGTGGTGGTGGTGGTGGAGGAGGTGGAGGAGGAGGAGGAGGTGGTGGTGGTGGTGGCTCGTGGTCGTTCGTACCGCCACCGTCGTCGTCGTCTTCGTCTTCGTCGTCGTTGTTGCTCGCGATCCTCCTCGTCGTCGTGGTCGTCGTGTTTGGTGTTGTGTGCAAACGCGCGCGTGTGTGTAAGTGAAAAAGGGTTCCTCAACGTGTTGGTCCGCAGGTGTAAACTCATTGACAGTGGCGGGTAGCCTGATCAGGTGTTCGATCCTCTATTTTTCCTATGATTCTCTTCGTTTCACCGTTCCGCTCCAAGGATAACTGCTCCAGGCACACGACTCTCTTCGCTAGCCGCCGGTAGCATCGTTCATAGTTTTCGGTCCAATCGTATCCGGTTGCCGTTTGATTTGCGGCGTGTGCGGCACCGATCATCGTGATCCAGCGGCGATTTATGGTGGATCGATGACACCGACACGCAGCCGTGAAGTTGGATCCGGAAGTTGACCGCTGGACACTCACGGGAAACGGACGCGATTCGCTGGCCCGACTCTCGCCGGTACGATTCATACGAACGACGGGGATCTACGTATCTCTTTCCCCGATTTCGATCGATTCGCTGGGCCACCTATCCTGATAGATAGAAAGAGAGACAGAACTGTCGAGCCGAACACTGTGCTGTTGACGCGTGCACGCTCGCCGCTTACGCAGGAGCGCGTGGACCGCCGGGAATCTGTTGTTACAGGTCGAGGTGTTCTCCTTCCTCACGGATATTTTCAAGGTATTTCTTCCGATGATGCTCCTTAAACTGGCAATACACCAGCGAGCAACTTGCGACATTTCTTGCGAGAGCGACGGTTGCGTTAAACGCCTCTGAGACAACGACCAACAACAAGTTAAATACATTTGCGATAGTTTCTCTCTCAGAGAACGAAACAACGTATAAACAATACTTACAAATAAGTGTACACACATCTGCAAGTTGCTCTCGTGAGAAATTTCGCAGATTACTAGTGTATTCGCATCCTTAGAGTGCTCGCGAAATTTGTCGTTCGTTAGTAGACGATTTTCGTGCGTTTCTACACTATCACGTACAGATTCGCGAAATATTACTGTGGAGTATCCTGTACCGGTAACGAACTAATTTTTTCAACAAGATACATGTACGTGTACGTACAAGAAATTGTATAACTGTATTTTATGTGGCATTGAATAGACAGTAGATGTATGAAGAATTATTTAAAAGAGCTGTGCACACCTACTACCACAACAGATACATCCCGTTATACGGGTCTCTGTTGTAATGTGCTTTCTTAACACTTTACCTACCGGAAGCCTATTAATAGGATTTTCAATAATTGTGCTGTACCAAAAGAATGCATAGAAATTTTCTTTTACATTGCAATCTTAAATGAAATTATCAGATGACGTTATTGAGGGTGACTTGTTAGTTCACAATGAAAATTGCTGTTGCTATTAAAGGTTCCATTAAAAAGTGTTTAGCCATGTACCATAGATTTTTCAAAATTATACAATAATCACCGGTCGGTAATGTGTTAATATGAAATATACGTATGCAAATATACATATACAAATTTATGTGGTGTACAGGGTCCCAAGAATGTACTACATCTTTGACAGGGGCGATTCATAAGAACATTTCAAGTAACTTTTTCCTTTGCGAAAATACTCTCCGCGGCTTCGTTGCCGAGTTATTAATGAAAAATACGAACCAATCAAAGCGGCTTGGTCAATGCCAACGCTACGCTTAGCCAAACCACAGCCTACTCTAGCACTAGCCGCTCTGAAGGTAAAAATGGCAACACTGTGAGAGTCCGGCTGTCATATATACTTATTTAAGACTTATAAAAAAAGAGTAACGCGTGGTAAGGAAATTTACGACATTTACAAAATTATCCTTTAAGACGATTTTATATAATATATTAGCTGCACAGCTTTTTCTTACAGTAAATAATTATCCAACCTCTTTCGAACGTGTTCACTTAACCTCTTTGACTTCGTGACAATATAATTATTGTTTGTATTTCAGATTTCTATTAACTTATATATCATCTCTTCACTAATTTTCAAATGTTGCATTTTAATTCAGAGTTGATTTTATATTGCTTGATACATACTTGTATTTTCTTAAAACCACTGTAAATAAACCATTATTATTAAAACCACTGTAAAACTTTTCCGAGAGTCCACAAAATGTATGTTATAAATGTATTTATACCCAGATCGCACAAAGACGTTTTAAAGACGTTTTAAACACGTCTGCAGTTGGACATACCGTCGTCTTAAAGATGCCCCGAATGTCCTACGAACGTCTCCTGAACGTCTTGTGTTAGAAATCGATACGTCTCTAAGACATCTGTTTGACGTCTAGAAGACGTTCATTAGACGATCGTCCGACATTCGGGAGGTCATCAAGACGTCCCTAAGAAGTCTTAAAGATCCATAAATGTTAATTTAATTAAAAGAAGGGAAGATTAAAAATAGATTTCCACAAAAACGAGTTTAAAGTTAAACCTAGCTTCATCAGAAGAACGCATGTGGAATTGACATAAAAAGTGTAATAAAAATAACAATTGCAATTAAATGCACTATAAAAGTAAAGAAAATTGCAGTTGAAATTGACGAGTTGAAGTTGAAATCGAAGAGTTGAAATGGAAATTGAAGTCAAAGATGAAATTGAAATTGAAATTGAAGTTGAAATTGAAGTTGCAATGGAAATTGAAATTGGAAAAATTGAAGAGTTGAAATTGAAGTTGCAATTGAGGTCAAAATTGAAAAATTGAAGTTGGAATCGAAGAGTTGAAATGGAAATCGAAGTCGAAGATGAAATTGATAAATTGAAGTTGAAGTTGGAATCGAAGTCGAACATGAAATTGATAAATTGAAGTTGAAATCGAAGAAGTTGAAATAGAAATTGAAGTCGAAATGGAAATTAAAAATTTAAAAATTAAAGAGATAAAATTTAAATTTGAAAAATTGAATAGTTGAAATTGAAATTTGAAAAATTGAAGAGTTGAAATTGCAATTTGAAAAATTGAAGAGTTGGAATTGAAATTTGAAAAATTGAAGAGTTGAAATTGCAATTTGAAAAATTGAAGAGTTGGAATTGAAATTTGAAAAATTGAAGAGTTGAAATTGAAGTTAAAATCTAAGAAGTTGAAATTGAGGTGAACATTGAAAAATTGAAGTTCGAATCAAAGAGTTGAAATGGAAATTGAAGACGAAGTTGAAATTGAAGTTGAAATGGAAATTGAAGACGAAGTTGAAATTTGAAAAATTGAAATTGGCATCGAAGAGTTGAAATGGAAATTGAATACGAAGTTGAAATGGAAAAATTGAAGTGGAAATCGCGAAGAGTTGAAATTGATGTTGAAATGGAAATTGAAGTTGAAATTTGAAAAATTGAAGTTGAAATCGAAGAGTTGAGATTGTAGTTGAAATGGATATTGAAGTCGAAGTGAAATTGAATAGTTGAAGTTGAAATAGAAGAGTAGAAATTGAACTTCAAATTGATGTTGAAATCGAAGAGTTGAAATTGATGTTGAAATTGAAATTTGAAAAATTGAAGAGTTGAAATTGAAATTGAAGCAAAAACACTAACTCGAACATATAATACCAATGTTAATACTCTGCTAGATTATGGGTATACAATAAAAACCACACTGTTTATGGTTTTAAAGACGTAAACGTTAAAAAGTCTTCTTAGGACGCAAGACTTTCAGACTTGAAATAGACGTAAAATGGACGTCTTTAAGACATCGTATGCTATCTGGGTAAATATTCGTATACTTTAATATCACCTCTACTTATCATAGTTATAATATTTATATATTGCTTATACATAATTAATCAAGAGTTGTGTATTTTAACATTATTTTCTATGAAAAAAAACCGTTAATTATAATCCCAAACACAAGACTCTCATTATTGATAACAGGACTCCCGACTTCCGATCGCCACACAAGCGGTATTGCCACGTTGTTCAGCACTATTCAGCACGGCTAGTATTTACTAGTATTTACTAGAGTAGGCTGTGGCGGAACCTGTCGCCGAACCTCTGATTGGTCCGTGTTTTTATTTAATGACTCTTTAACAAAGCCGAGCGGAACAATTTTGCAAAGGAAGGAATTACTTGCTAATCGCCCTGATATATAATATCTCTACAGCTGAAATATTTATTTTATATTTTTCCTTACGAAACTTATTTATTGTGTATATTTAAAATTAGTATATATTTATTTGATGTGTGCTTCTTTCGAGACGTATACCCAAGAGACAAAATCGGGAAGGTTACTCCAAATGACCTTGCGAATCGCCCCTTTCAAGGAAGTAGAACATATTTGTGACACCCTGTATTTAACCCTCTACCGCCAGTAGAGTATGGTTTTCCACCAACGTAGTCTGCATACCGGGACTCTCATTATTCCCTAGTCTAATTTCTTATTGTTTTCAGCCTTTAAGAATATCTGAAAAAAATTGTGAAATATTTACACCTCCAGTTTGACGTGTAACTGATACTTTAATCAGATCTTTAAACTTTTCCGCAATAAATGTATAAATCTGATGGTTATGACGGGGGGTGGAAGGTTTATTAATTATATTTAAATTTTCTATTATAATACATTACACATACAGCCGTGAAAGGCTACAATTTTCACGATCTTTAACCATTTCTAGCATAAATAATAATGTTAGTAGCGACGATACAGTTGATTAAATTAATTGTTTCTAGTGAGATATTAGAATCTATCGTTTATAAAAGAAATCCATCGAAAGTGTTCTTATCTTATACTGCGATGATACTTTCATTTTTACTCATTTCAAAATTATAAAAACACCTGGAATTCCATTAAAATATGATCTTCGTCACAGTGCACGACAGTATTATGTTCTGCTCGTTATACAAAAACTTCTCATAGGTAGCGTAGTGTCTAATTTTAAGTATACACTTCACCAATTCCTAAATTAAACGCTAATGCGCATTAATTAAAAATAGACTAATTCGCATTGTTCGATTGAGAAAGCAAAGCTAGGGGAACGTTACTAAATAGCATAGTCAGGGTTTACAATGAATAAAAATAGTGGATTATTAATTGGTACACGTAACAAATGTTTATTTATAATTAATACCTTGTGTTCTGTTGTATATTATTAACGTACTGCGAGCATCAGACCACAGTTTAATATAATTGGTTAGCTAGACAATACCAACAGTTACAATTACCAAAAGCTGGTTGTAGATATAATAACCGGTCGATCGTTAAATCTCGCGTTTTGATAATGGAATTATATGTATAGAAATTGAATAAATCGCGGATCTTTACCCAAGTAGCCACGTACGTCCCTAAAACGTACGGTTCACGTCCAAACGTCCTACGTCCATTCTGCGTACGTTTTCGGGACGTACGTGGCTATTTGTGGCTACTTGGGTATTCGAAATGAAAAGTATCTATCGAAAGTAACAACATTTTTCTTTCACGATTTTAATAGAAGAATCTATAATTCGAAATGAAAAGTATCTATCGAAAGTAACAACATTTTTCTTTCACGATTTTAATAGAAGAATCTATAGCACACGACGCACTGTGCGACGCAAAAGTCAGTTCTAGCGCGAATAAATTAAAAATACCAACTAACGTAAATCTGTTAAAATTTATACGTGTATGATAGTTTGTTATGTATACTACAATAACAAAAGCAAAATTAGTAAATCACATCACCGTATTATTGTTGGCAAGACTGTCAACATTCCAGTAACCAGATTTTGTTTTTCTGCGTTAGACAATTGCTACAAATTATAACCTCAAAATATCGAGTTCTTTCTTGAAGTGTGCATAAATTGTGTTAGTATCTTGTCATATATGATATTATCAGTATGGCTGTAACTGGAAATGGTAGGTTTACGTTTCCTTCACACACTTTATGATATATTTTATGAACTGACACTTTTTAAGAAAAATTATTAGAATGTCGTAAGTTTGACAAAATTTGCACGCATTTGCACGCGTTGCGAAGTATTTAATTTGAAAGCTTACTTCATCTCCATAAACGGCAAAGAGAAAACGCGATCTCCCGCAGTTCCATTATAATTTTATTTTAATATTTTAGTAAATGTATCTACGATCACCCGCTTCGAGTTGTTCGAAGAATGGTTCAAATTGAAGAATTTGAAACGGAAGGATTGCGTTAGTGGATTACTAGAGGTTATTTTTACCGGAAGGAATGTGAGCGGACACAACACTGAAGGAATTTTAGTGAACTTTATCAAAAATATTGAGAAACGTTGGAAAATAGGCAATAATTATAAAGATAGATTTCTGTCAAAAAACAAGACTTCGTTGGAATCGACCATAGTATTCCCCTTTAATGAGATATACATTGACGAACTTGAACCAGCAAGAGTTGGAAGGTCATTAAAAAATTGTAATGAATGTAGCATTAGATTAATAATTATTATATTAATAAACAAGTAGTCAGTATTGTAAATTATGTCTTATTTACTTTACTCAAATATTTAAAAGTAATTTTTACACAAAGTGTCAATTTTTTCCTCGCACAATTAATTAATTCGCACTAGAACTAACTTCTAGACCACTGTGCGACGTCTTTTAAAGACGTCCATTTTACGTTTATTTTAGGTGAAAGTCTTATGTCCTAAAAATACGTCTTTAAGACCATAAACAGTGTGGTTTTTACATACAAATGTATAATATAGCAGTATTAGCATTGGTATTACTTGTTCGATTCAATTCGATACTTTGTTCGATACTTCAAATTCAATTTCAACTTCAACTTCACTTCAATTTCAATTTATATTGTAATTGTAATTTTAAGTTTTATTATTTTTATTATAATTTCAATTGCAATTGTTATTTTTATTATACTTTTTATGTCAATTGCACATGCGTTCTTCTAATAAAGCTACATATTTATTAGTTTAATTTTAAACTCGTTTTTATTGAGAAATCTATTTTTACTCTTCCCTTTTCTTCTATTTTAATTAACATTTATGCACCTTTAAGACTTCTTAGGGACGTCTTAAAGACCTCCCGAATGTTTTAAACGTCTCCTGAACGTCTTTTATACGTCAAACACACGTCTTGTAGACATCTTTTCTTACACAAGACGTTCAGGAGACGTCCGGAAGACGTTCGTAGGACATTCAGGATATCTTTAAGACGTCTGAATGTCCAACTTTAAGACGTTTTTGTACTATCGGTGACGAGTTGAAGATCTGACGACATTCTGACATTTTTCGGAAAACAATTACCGTTCATAATTTTGAACTTACATAATTTTACATAATTTTGATACATAATACATCATTTTTCACGTTCTCGGTAAGATCAATGGTGAATTTAAGTTATAACAATAAATAACCATTCAGGGGATGCATTAAATAATAACTGATTAATTTGCATGGTGTCTAATACAAATACAAACTCTCTAGAAGCAGAAACAAAACGACGAACTGAAACTATCAAGGTAGCGACTGTGTGAAATTGTAAAAAGAAAAAAGTGAACATACACACAGCGCCACGTAGCGGCAACTCAAAGAAAAACAAAACTACACCGACTGTGACTATATTCATATTAAATCAAATTGTATATCTCAGCGTAGAAAACCGACGACTTGACGATTTCTTTTGTTTTGAACAGGCACACAGTGGTCTAGAAGTTAGTTCTAGTGCGAATTAATTAATTGTGCGAGGAAAAAATTGACACTTTGTGTAAAAATTACTTTTAAATATTTGAGTAAAGTAAATAAGACATAATTTACAATACTGACTACTTGTTTATGAATATAATAATTATTAATCTAATGCTACATTCATTACAATTTTTTAATGACCTTCCAACTCTTGCTGGTTCAAGTTCGTCAATGTCTATCTCATTAAAGGGGAATACTATGGTCGATTCCAACGAAGTCTTGTTTTTTGACAGAAATCTATCTTTATAATTATTGCCTATTTTCCAACGTTTCTCAATATTTTTGATAAAGTTCACTAAAATTCCTTCAGTGTTGTGTCCGCTCACATTCCTTCCGGTAAAAATAGCCTCTAGTAATCCACTAACGCAATCCTTCCGTTTCAAATTCTTCAATTTGAACCATTCTTCGAACAACTCGAAGCGGGTGATCGTAGATACGTTTACTAAAATATTAAAATAAAATTATAATGGGACTGCGGGAGATCGCGTTTTCTCTTTGCCGTTTATGGAGATGAAGTAAGCTTTCAAATTAAATACTTCGCAACGCGTGCAAATGCGTGCAAATTTTGTCAAACTTACGACATTCTAATAATTTTTCTTAAAAAGTGTCAGTTCATAAAATATATCATAAAGTGTGTGAAGGAAACGTAAACCTACCATTTCCAGTTACAGCCATACTGATAATATCATATATGACAAGATACTAACACAATTTATGCACACTTCAAGAAAGAACTCGATATTTTGAGGTGATAATTTGTAGCAATTGTCTAACGCAGAAAAACAAAATCTGGTTACTGGAATGTTGACAGTCTTGCCAACAATAATACGGTGATGTGATTTACTAATTTTGCTTTTGTTATTGTAGTATACATAACAAACTATCATACACGTATAAATTTTAACAGATTTACGTTAGTTGGTATTTTTAATTTATTCGCGCTAGAACTGACTTTTAAACCACAGTGAGGCACTGCAAACGTATCGGCTCGGTTACTTGAAACCAGGTCATTCGATGGTCAAGTTTTGACATTTATGATTTGAAGGATTATTGTCCGCGAGAGTGTATCGGGATCACCGGTGTCCGAATGTATGTACACTGTACACAAATACGAATCTTCGCGGAAGCAGCGAATTTATGTGACGAGCTATATGTATACACGTGGAGTGATTGGCTGGCATGTGCAATGCCCGGGTATATAAATAACGTGTTACCATTGAGAAATTTGTTTGTCTATAGACAAACAATTACGACCGAAATCGTTCTTCAACTTTCTGCATGCTTGATGAACATAGTTCACCGTGTCAGCCATTGTCCATCAATTAAGCCTACGAATTCTTAATTTGGGATATACCAATTAAACCTCTCCGTGTTTTCGTTAAATATAATCGACACTATATACGCGAATGCATTTTTTAAAGGCCAATACTAATAAATGGTACTTACAGAATATATAGAAAGTAATAATTTTAATGTTAGCTTAGTTCTTCGCGGAAAAAACGTCGAAAAAATCGGTTTTTATTTTTTTTAACAACGGCGCACCAAACCAAAAAATCTGAAAAATTCATGAACAATACCTATAACAATATATCCCTACTGTAAAAATATAAATGTTGTCACTCTAGAACTTCCATGTGAAATCTGCATTTTTTCGATTTTTCTGAGGTTTTTGATTTTTTACAAGCAGGATTTTCACTTTAAAAATCTGAAACAATTGCAAAGTATGTATTTGGGTTCTTGACATGTGTCACATTTTTGTTAGAATTTCTAAACGTCATTAACTAACGAAAATAGGCCAAAAACTGATTTTTCGATTTTACCCCATAACTACCCTCCCGATCGAGATACAGGGTTGAAATTTTGCACAGCATGTTTTTTCTTGGTGTCCTATCGAATGGCACATTTTTGACTATCTTATCCGGCTATTTTGAATTTTGATTATGACTCTCACTTTCATTGTTCCGAAGGAAACCTCCGAATTTCATAATTGTTATAGTCGGTTGATTGGTTTAGTCAGTTAGTTACGAGTTGAAGTGAAGTTACCATCAAGTTTGAGAAGATACCAAATCTTTGAACGAAAAATAAAATCTATATTGTAAAATGATCGGATTCTTTAAAAAAACATTGTGAGTATTGGTACAAACCTGAATGAATGTTTTATCAAAATTTTTTTTGTAAAACTATTGTGTGGTTAAATGTGGATACTTGTTTAGGAGTCATAATTGATATAATATAATATAATAGGGCAACATATTGACTCACAAGCCAGGTGGAACATCTCGAATGAAAAATATTATTTTTTCTGGCTTAACCTTTGCATTCCAAATTGTTCTTCAATTTTGTTGCCAACAATTGTCTACTATTTTAAGTGTTTTATTTAATACTTCAAAGCACAGTTTCTCGACTGCTACTTATTTTAAACGTAAACAATTAGTTTTACTAATTACATTAAATATAGCTCTGAAACTTTGTTGTAAAAATAAAGTTGTAAAAATGTTATTTTTTCTGGCTTAACCTTTGCCCTCCGAATTGTTCTTCAATTTTGTTGCCAACAATTCTCTACTATTTTAAGTGTTTTATTTAAAATTTACTCCAAAGGACAGTTTATCGACTGCTACTTATTTTAAACAATTTGTTTTACTAATTACATTAAATATAGCTCTGAAACTTTGTTATAATTTACATTTGTGGAACTTATATTTGTTTTTAACTAAAAAAATAGTACAATTACATAAATAAAGGAAGAACCCAAACATATAAAAACCTGTTTTATTGACATTTCTCTTTCTCTAATGTCGAGTCACACTCGACAAAGGAGTGCAAAGGGTTAAGCACTATCATGTATACAAATTTTCAGATTTTTAGTTCGACCTAAAATATTTTGGCGATAGACAACAGTCTTCGCGGAGGACTTGAAGCTTTCTGTTCCGTTTGCGAATCCTCTCTGCGAGTTTCTATCGTTTTCAGAGGCATTAAAGTCCCTGCGAGAGCTCCTGCAGCTTTCAGAGTCTTTAAAAACCCTGTGAGAGGCTCTAGAGTTTTTTAGTCTCTGAAAACCTTCTAAACCTAAACGATCTTACGGTTTTTAGAGTCTCTAAAATCCCTGCGAGGTTTCCAACGTTCGAAGAATTTTTAAAACCCCATCATCGTCTTCCCACTATTGAAGGTACCTTTTCAAGGGTCTCGTAAACAATGTCTTATCGATACTTTGGTACAGACCAAATGGTTTGTGAACTGTTACGGTCAAGTGCTCCAGCATTTTATCGCAAGAATACTTAAATTATTATTAATGAGCACGTTCGAAATTCGAACGTATGTGACTACCACACAGAGCTGGGGAAAATAGTATTTTAAACAGTAAATAATCCCATTTATTTTACAGCATCTGTACTATTTTGAAAATAAAATATTTCATTTGATGCAGTAATTTTTGAAAATAAAATATTTTGTTTGATGCAGTAATTTTTGAAAATAAAATATTCTGTTTGATGCAGTAATTTTTGAAAATAGTATTTTATTTTAAGAATATTGAAAATATTTGGACTTTGTCTTTACTTTCAATTTCAATTTTAAATATTATTGCTCAAAATAATGGTTCACATTCAATAGATATTGCGAACCTTTGAAACTTCATTTACTATCGAGTTTAAAATCTCGATTTTGTGATTTATTCGATTTTTCTGAACACGCAAGCGACTATATAATTGCTACCGTCAGCCATCCAAAATGGAAATTACAATGGATTCCGAAAGACTTAAATGAATAAAAACGTACTTTTATCAAAGAAACCGTATTAAATGCTTTGAAACAGATAGCAAATCCAGATTCAGAGTCACGACCTCAATTACTTTCACAAAACAAAGAAGTAGATGACTTTTTTCCTTTATGGAAAAAGAAACAAATGATATCAGTCATACAAACCTTGCAGAATTAGAATTATTTCAATATTTGAGCGATAGTGATACACGAATTGAAAGTATTGCAAAGTACAAATACATGAAAACATTATTTTTAAAATACAACACAGCTATTCCGTCCTCTGCCCCAGTTGGGAGACTTTTTAGCTTTGCTGGACTAATTCTGTGTCCTCGAAGGAGCACCCTAACAGATTCCAATTTGGAACGCTGCACCTTGTTGTAGGCGAATAGCAGCAGTCAAACAAAAAAATAAAACGATAATGTGGCAAATGATATAGTTTCTTGTAGTAAGTACCATTTCTTCTTTAAATTATTGCTAAAATAAGAAATATTAAATAATTAATGTGATTTTTGAAAGTATTAGGTGTAACGACGCAAAAAATCAAATATTCTATTTTGTGTTTCAGATTATTAAAATAGAAATCTTTTACTTTGTGTTTCAGATCATTAAAATAGAAATATTTTACTTTGTGTGTCAGATTAATAAAATAGAAATATTTTACTTTGTGTTTCAGATTATTAAAATAGAAATATTTTATTTTGAGGTTCAGATTGTTCAAATACATAGAAGTATTTTATTTCAAGATTCAGATTGTTCAAATAGAAATATTTTATTTCGAGGTGCAGATTGTTCAAATAAAATACTATTTTCTTTAAGCAAAATAAAATCTAAAAAAATATTAAGTAGTATTTCAAATATTTTTTTCGCCAAATAATGCCCACCTCTGGTGACTACCAATTAGCGTAAACAATTTATTAAGTTCTGTATAAATGCTGCTGGAGTACATGAGCTGTATTTTATTAACCTCCAAAGGGATAAAAAACCATTAGCGTTAGGTAATAATAGAAAATTAGAAAATAATAATGTTAGAAAATTTTCCACTTTGTTGCTCGAATCTTGACAACAAAATAAAACATACCTCGTATACATACAGGATGGTCACCACATATTACCAGTTCGATTTACATGACTGTTATTATTCGTAGCGGAAATTGGTTCGCGTAGGGCACATTTTGACGTTAATAGCATTTTTGTAGGTGCACGTGGCCCGCTGGGGGGGGGGGGCGTTGATTGTTTATATTTTAGATTGTTTTGATTTAATAATTTTAATCTAATTGCATTTAAATAATTGTATTTAATGTTCCTTGGGCGGCCCGGTACCATTTGATCCACGGACCGGTATCTAGGTATAAAGGAACTATTAATGTGTCAGAATGTGCCCGCCTTAATACCATTCAACCCTACGTGAACCAATTTCCGATACGAATAACAATAGTCATGTAAATCAAAGTGGTAATATGCGGTGATCCACCCTGTATACAATGTATGTATTACCTACAGTGGCCATAACAATAACATTTCATTACACCGCGTATTTTCATTAGAAATAATGATATCCAGGGCCCGCTCGAGGGAGGGGGGGGGGGGGCAACCCGGACATTTGTCCGGGGCGCGAAAATTTAGGGGCGCCATTTTGGCTGTAACTGTGAGAAAAATATTGATGTGTTAAATACCCAATTAATAAAAAATTTGCTTTTATTAAAATCTAAATAAAACGATTTGATTTTTATTGAAGATAAAAAATATGTACCTTTATATTTAAAAAATATATATATATTCTTAAGGGGCGGCAATTTGTCTTTTTGTCCGGGGCGACGTAACAGCTAGAGCGGGCGCTGTGATATCTACAATCTACACCTTGTTGACGAAATAATAGCGTCTTGATTCACAATTTGAAACATACTGACGATGACCGACACGTGCGCCACATGTGGGATTACGGCCAACTAAAGAAAGAGTCGTCCATTTTGACTCTGCTATAAGGGGCTCTTTTATTTTAGCCGCCACTGTAGTTCTTGGAACAAATGTACTCACTTAGATTATGCCAGCGGTTTCCAACCTGGGTAGCGCGGCCCCCAGGGGAGGCGCCAAAATTGTTTTTGCGCCAGTATTTTTTTATAATAAAGTTAGTATTATTTAAAACGTGTCTATATCATCATATCTATTAAAAGTTAGGGAGGCGCGGAAAAAAATTTTTTTTAGGGAGGCGTAGTAGCATGAAGGTTGGAAACCGCTGGATTATGCCATTAGCTGGTCTTCTAAATTTATCAGAGTACCATTTCTGGAATTTGAATAATCGTCGAATGAGGCATCTGTAATGCATCGTGGCGTATATCAATTTGGTCCGCAGTTTTACTGTCAAGGAGCTCGTGATAATAAAATGTTTCCCGTGTTATAATCGAGAAGATCGTCGACAGACGTTGCAACTGGTTTGCGTGTTGAGACAGAGCAGACGTAAGTTATAGTAAAAGGTACTACGTTTAGAAATTTCGATGTCGGCATAGGACCTATTGGAACAAGTGCCAAGAAACTGTATCAACAAGCTTGCCCGTATGCCTCTCTCTCAGTTCGCATTCTTCGAGAATTGCAGCACCACGGAGGAGACAATGCGCGATACAATTAGAAGTTAGCCGGAAGCGGCAACGTAGTCGCACAATAACTCAAAGTATTTTCGGTGTCTCATGTTCTTCGAGTGGCCATAGTTTTCCTTCTTTATGATATTGAACAATCTTTCATCTCCATTTTATTTTCACTAATATGTTCATTATGTATAGCTAATGAAATCGCGTGTTGTATTGACGGACAAACATGATAAGCTTACGAGAATGAGTAACATAATATTCGATCGTTTGAATATAAAGTTAAATAATTATGTCAAAAATCAATGTATTGTATGTTTCAAACATATATTTATTTAGTTGATTATTAAACGTATTTGTTGTACACTTAAAATTAATATTTTCATTCTATGTTGTTTTTTGGTACATGTATTTCTTGTGTATCTAAAATTAATACATTTATTTTATGTTGGTTCTTATAAAACATACTATGGTATGTTTGAAATCAATATATTTATTTTGTTTCTTATGAAAAGTACTCTAAATATAATATACATACAGATACAGACACCCTGTAAAAAGAAAATATGTGTTCCTATTTGTAAAACCTAGATAGTGTTCCTTCTCGAGAAATTTTATAATTGGTTATTTCTCATTTCTCGAGAAATTGCAGTATTTCTCGAGAAATTTAAATCTAGGAAAATTCTTATGAATCTCATTTATCTTATAAAATATTTTCGGAAATGAACAAATACATATACAGTTGGTGTACAAAGTATTCGTACACATTAAAAAAACGAATTACTTTTTCAAAATAGGACCCAACAGCTTGAGTTTATTTTCAGACGTTAGAAGGATTAGTTTACTAGCTAATGTGTAAATAACTTTTTTCAAAAATTGTTATTGGTCGCAATTGCGAAGGAAATAGTAAAGGTCACGATTTTTAAATTTTTTATCTGTACCTGCAATGAAAAGTTAGAAGGTGCCTCTGGTAGGTCTAATACATGTAGTTTCATCGAAATCGATCCAGGATGTTACGAAATATAATTGATTGAAAATAGCAAAAATCGTAAGAATCTGCGATTTAAATAAATCGCAAACCTTACATTCAATTTACATTTTTACATCTTACAATGCCCATAGCTTTTTTATCCGTCAGCCAATTTCAATGAAACTTTGTATACATATTTATATATGTATATATATATAACTTACTTAGATTTACAAAATACATGTATTAAATTTTCATTACAAGCACAGATAAAAAATTAAAAAATCGTGGTCTTTACTGTTCCCTTTGTAATTGCGGCCAATAACAATTACAAAAAAAAATATTTACACATTAGCTAGTAAACTAACCCTTCTCATGTCTCAAAAAACTGAAGCTGCTGAGTGCAATTTGGAAAAATTTATTCGTTTTTAAAAGATGTACGAATACTTTGTACATCGACTGTATCCTACCATCAGTCAAAATATGCTACATTTTAATGTAGGTATTTAAATATCTCTGTTACTTGTGATTATACGAAAAATTGTCAGAGGAGAAATTTGCACTGTTCAATAAGATGAATATAATGGCAAAATAGAAAAATTTTTTGGAAATCATATTTCGAAATTTCAAGGTCATCGTTATTTTTATTTAAAGGAGGTCATATAATTATTCTACATTGCTATTCAGAAAAAAAGATAAATCCAACGATGTGCCATGTTCCATAAGGTGAATTTCACAATTTTCAAAATTTTCAATTTAAGTGCGCCACGTCATCCTTTTATCCGATCGATCTCAAAGTTTGCACAAAATTTTTTCTCACCTAAAGGAACAATACTGGATAGTTGCGTGCATTGTATCTCGATAAAAATCTTTCTTCAAGTATAGCTTAGGTCCACCCTAATGTACATATTGGACAAGAATCAACGTTGAGTTCATATTTTTTGCGGTTTCGATAAATATTATCAACGATAATCCAAATATCATAAGTTTTCCAATATTTTTTTACTGCATTAAAAATTCTCGAGAATTCTCGAGAAATATAGTCTTATTTCTCATTTCTGAAATGAAAAATGTTGAGAAATCAGGAACACCAACCTCGATTTCGCCATGAAAACAAACTGTTTTCGAATTTTTTTTTACTGATACAGTAAATCCACTATAAACGTAAAAGCCTCGGGGAGATTCGTTTGCATTTTTTGAGCTTTAAAGGCCCAGCCGAACGTAGAGAAGGACAGCGCGTGTAAAGAGAGCGCGGCCGACTCTCCGCGTCTGTTTCTTTCCCATACGCTGTCCTTCCTTGCACCCGAAACGTTCATCGTCAATTAAACCACTAAATACAGTTGAAATTATATCGTGTTTGGTCTTCTTTTAATCAGAAAAATGCCACAAATATATTGGTGAAAGTTCCATGAAAAAATAAGTAATAATAAAACAGATGTTGTATTGGTATTACATTGTGAGGACGCACAGGCCTTTGAACTGTGCCGACGACTGCGATCAGAGTTGGGCAAAATGTAGTTTCAATTACAATTACAATTACTTGCCAGTTACTGTAATTTGAAATTGCAGAAATAAATTTACAATTACATGTGATTGTAATTGGTAATTGTAATTACTTGACGAATCACTGTAATTGTAATTGTGGCCCGCAATTACAATTACTGGTTGAGCCAAAGTAATTGCAATTACCAATTACAATCACATGTAATTGAAATTTTATTTCTGCAATTTTCAAGTAATTGTAATTGGTAGTTGCAATTACAAGTAATTGTAATGGGTAGTTGCAATTATTTAACGCTAAAATGGCACTAAAAAAAGGTAATTACCTACTCGTATACCTACTCAATGGAAATGTCTATAAAGAACAAACAAAAAGCATATGTTAGGAAATATTTATTATTTATTAAATTACAACTCTTAAGAAATAGGTTCACTTGTCACTTACATTGACAATGTAGTTTTCACTAAACTTCTTTTGTCAGACGGCTGCAAGTAGGTGCAAAATCGTGCGTCGCGTTAGTGGGAACACCCTGGTATATCTCTACAGCCAACATATTTATTTTATATTTTTCGTTATGAAACTTATTTTTTGTACATGTAAAATTAGTATTGGGTTGGCAAGAAAGAGAAAGAGAAATTTCGGTATTTTAAGGTAAAATAGAGCCTAATTTTTTATTCTAGCAATGAACGTTAATGAATAAGATATTTTCCATTTTGTTCGATGATCATTTGCCAAAAGGATTAAATAAGAAAGTATTTCATTGATTAAAGTTCATCGTTTGGATAAAGAAATTCGCTTTTATTTCACCTTAAGGGTGTTCTGGAGGTACATAAAAACGCAACAAAATTTTTTTAAATTTGATAGATATAATTCTTACTAAATTAATGCAATTACCAAAGTTTGGGTTCGATTTAACACGTCTTCTTAAGGAGAATTCATAAAATTCCACTTTAAACCCTATTTAAAGCTTGAAAAGACGAAACTAGAAACTTCAGTTTTTTTATATGTAGTAAAAATTATGTAATTAATTATGTCCAAAATTTATTAGGATTCACTAAACAGTTACAGAGTAAAAAATTATAAACTGTTACAAAACGTCAAATTTATCGTGTTGTCTCTCACTAGCATGGAAACGCGACATGTGTAGACCACTGAATATAGCTACAGACAGGGCCGGTTTAAGCCCCGTAGCAGAAGTAGCAAATGCTACGGGCCCCGCGCCATACAAACAGAGGCCCACGCGGGCGCTTCATCGAAGAGGCGCCGATACATGAGCGCCTGTCTACGACAGGGGGCACAGATATTTTTGCTAAAAGAGAAAAAAAAGGTTATTCACTGTGTTTGTTGAAAAGGTGCGCTACATTTGCTCACGAACGGCCCTGATACAAGGCCTAGGGCCTCGTCATAACATTTGCTACGGGTCCCGCGTTGGCTTAATCCGGCACTGGCTACAGAGGGTACAAGTATTCGGAAAAGTTTAATGAAAAATATACTCATGAATGGCTTTCATTGCCAATATATTAATGGATTTCGAATTTCTTGTACTTTTGTCTCCCATTGTACCTCCAGAACATCCTTAATATACCGAAAAATTACTTTCTTGCCAACTCAATATATTTATTATATGCGTGCTTTTTTCGAGACGTATACGCAAGAGAGAAAATCGGCCGCATTATTTTGTTGCACAGAGATCCCGATGGGAGAAAATGAATCCCAGGGACAGGTTCTAAATTAATTCTCGAATATCGGTTGCCAATGCGACGTCCGCGATCTCCGACGTTCATTAGGAAACCGGATGTGTCGCCATGTATGCGCGGACAATGAGATGAATGGATCGTTGGGCTGTCGCGTCGCGTCAGTGCGATGCAAATGCATACATTGTTTATTTAGACGGCAACAATCGTATCGAACAAATGATCGATGATTATAGAGCATCGTGTAAATATTGACCCAATCATATCATCATTTCCCGATATAGCCTCCGAAAGGAAAAATAGTTGGATGTATCGCGAAACGAGCATGGGATTATCACAAGTTATACATACATGCAATTGCAAATTCAATGACGAAGAAATTCATGCAACGATACGATTGAATTGCTAACCATGGAAAATCACGCGGGGTGCTGAATATTAAAGTGGGGTCAGTAATTGCACACGTGAACGTAGAATTAAAGAAGTATTAGCGCAGAACTAACGCGGAATTGAATTAATATTATTGCGAATTTCTGGACCGTAATGAAACGAAATGATTGGCGAACATGAAATATGTAGCGGTTTTATAAATGTAGATAGAACCGGAAATAATTAGTTTCATTCGGTTCGATTCGAGCGGAAGTAGAATTGATTTCCAAGAAAGAGTTCAGCCGATCGAGCCTTATGGGATGAAAACTGGTTTTATTAATTAATTTGGTTGTTCACGCTGGATTATCTTCATTGCGGTTACACCGCGTATATACGGAGCATTGTTTCGTGTACGCGTGTACACACTTGTTAAGTACAGTCCACCCTGGTACCGTAACTGTTACGCATAATACGTATATGTACATACAGTATGTAATAAGCATTACATATGTGGACACATGTTACCATGTTACCAATTTTGGACATCGGTTCATGCAACAGTACTAATCTCCCGTCGTGTTCCCCATAATCATTTACGAAGACTGAGATCCATCTTGAGTGCCATCGAACTTCGATAAACAATCGAATTCGAGAAGTCCGTATGGATTAAACTAGCGATTTCCAACCTTTATGCTACTATTCAATTTTTTAATGTTTTCGGCGCAACGGTTCGATCGTTTATTACGAATTATAAAGCAACTTTGCTAATTGTCAAACAAAATCAACGTTTCGATCCTAGTTTGCACGCAACACACGTGTCGCACGTTTATCATAAATTTATTTTCCCCAAAGCAAGTGAGTGTGTCTTTATGAACAATATTTCTTACATTCAATCATTCGATATTTCAATTTTTTCAAAATTACTACTAACATATTTAATTTACAGATGCGATTCAAATAAATCTTGAAAAAGATCCAAACTAGGATCGAAACGTTGATTTTGTTTGACAATTAGCAAAGTTGCTTTATAATTCGTAATATGAACATGCATATTTATTTTTATGTTAATATTACTAATTAAACTACATCTAATACATCAAAATTTAATGCGAGCGTTGTTGTTGTTTATTGGCAGAAAGTTTATCAAATCCTGGGGGCAATGTGGAGAGTGCAACTCGTAACTCTTTTTCGACCATTAACCTGGTTCGATATTTGGTTTTCATTGCAGCCAGTGCCGAAAAGCTCGTTTCGCATAAATAAGACGTTACAAACGGTAGAAGCACATGCATTGCTTTGCAATACAAAGATTCATACTCTCCACTAAGATTCACCCAAAATTGAATTATGGTTTCATTTTGAAACTTTTGTTTCAGTGAGCTGTCGCATGATAATTCTATCAATTTTTCCTTTTCGATGGTTGTCAGGTCAAATTCGTCTTCTTGATTGTCGATAAATGGATTCTGTGTCCACAAAAACTTTGAGAAATCAAGGTCTTTGAAATAATTTGAAAAATGCAGCACTGAACCATCCAAGTGTTCGATAAAAAGATTTTTGCTCGCTTCAATATTGGCTGTGTCCCGGAAATCTTCTGAAAGTGAAATCCATAACTCCAGCTTTTTAATGAAAGCTTTTACTTTGTCTTTCCCTGCGTTGATTTATTTAAACCGCTCAATTTTTCAAAAATTTCAACCAAATAGGAAAGTTTAACAATAAAATTATCGTTTGTCCACAAATGTGCCTCTTCATGGTGGTTTTCTTAGAGAAAGTTTGCTACTTCTTCTTTGAGCTGAAGCACCCTTTGAATCACTTTTGCACGACATAGCCAGCGAACTTCGCAATAATACAGAAGTGAGGTATAATTAGCTTCCATATCAACACACAGCTTTGCAAACAGCCTAGCTCTCAATGGAGTGTTCTTAATGTAATTTATAATTTTTATAACTTTCGTAAAAATGTTGTTTAGTTCCTCGCTCATATGTTTTGACACTAAAGCTGCTCTGTGAAGCATACAGTGCGTCCAGATAGCATGTGCTGCTTTCTTTTTGACCAATGCCTGTAGACCTGCTTTGTGTACGGACATTGAGTGAGCTCCGTCGGTGCACAGTCCAACGCAATTATCCCACGTTATGTCGTTTTTGTAAAAAAAAAACTGTCTATTATATTAAACATCTGAATGGATGTGATCTTTTCAGGAATGGGTTTGCAAAATAATATGTCTTCTAATATATTATTTTCCGCAACATATCGAACGTATGCAATTAAATGGGCATCTTAAGCTATATCAGTTGCCTCATCTACTTGAATGGAGAATGTCCAAGTACGCAGCCGAGAAACTAATTGATCGCAAATATCTTCAGATATATCGTTGATTCTTCTTCCGACTGTATTATCAGCCAGCGGAATTTGTCGCAACTGTTTTGCATGCGATTCGCCGAACAGAAACGGAGCGTTTGCAAAGGCGTCATTTTTAAAATCTTCAGCTCCGGATAATTTTTTAATAGGGCTTAAATGAATGTATGAAAATGTAAGAAAAATGAAAATAGACATTACTTCACTGAATTTGTACCGTTACAGTACGATATGAAATTTATTTATTTGTAGATGTTATGGCATGAACATTAATTTTTTATAAAAAATTTTGGCGCCTCCCCTGAGGGGCGCGCCTGCCCGGTTGGAAACCGCCGGATTAAACAGTACTGATTCGGAAGCTAGAGAAATAATGCTTTAATGTCTAACACGATATAATTTTTAAATTTCGTAAAATTATACAGTGAAATTATGAGTTCCTCTTACAAAGTATACAATAACAATAATTTTTAAATAGTTCTTTGTTCTGATTTTATGTTTATTATACAGGGTGTGGGCCGGAAATCATAGCACAACCGGGCAGGGGGTGAGTCTACATACAAAAATAAGTCGTAGAAAAGGAATAACATTTTTTCGTTTGGCATCTCGTGTTCGAGAAAATCGAGTTTGAAAATGCAGCGAATAAACGTGATGTTGCATAGGAATCGCCTGACGCGTCTGACCATGATCAACCAATTCTACTTTCTGCATACAGAGTGGTCTGTTTATGTAAGGCTACCTAAATATCTCTTCAGGTTATTGTGACGCAAAAAATATTTGTTACGTAATGTGCATGGCGTCAATGGACAAATATCTGGCAAGAATATTTTCCGGAGTTATCAAGGTCATCGATGTTTCTTGATACATAACTACATTCTTTTTAATTGCATCGTGTAACTGATCGAAAAACACATTAAGATATGTATAATAACATGACATTGACGTTGATCTGAAGGTAAAACTTTAATTTTCGAAGATCAGGGTCATTTCAAGGTTATGTTATTATACATATCTGAATGTATTTTTCGATCAGTAACACGATGCAATAAAAAAGATGTAGTTGTGTATCAAAAAACATCGATGACCTTGATAACTCCGAAAAATGACCTTCGGAAAAAATATTCTTGCCAGATATTTGGTCCATTGACACATTGCACATTACGTAACAATATTTTTTGAAATAGGGAATATTTTTGAACATTTTGCGTAACAGAAATAAAGCAAATGAATCTTACACGTTGAATTTTATTTATTCCATTTTTCTGGGTTGAAAGTCATTTGTAGGTCATATTGTGTTACATGGACGAATTCGTTATTTTCTCAGCTACAACATTACGTTAACGAAGATATATCATTCCATTAAAAAAAACATCGATGACTTTGAAATCTCATAAAAAAATGACCTTGAACATTTTTTCCCTTACACTGTTACATGTGGCCCTTCAAACAGTGTAACTTTGTCCTAAGAAGTTTTTTTGTGCAACGAAAAGTAACGGAGATATTTAGGTGTTCTGTTTCTTCGGACTCACCCTGTATAATTGACACAGATCTGCGAAACGTATTTTTAAAATTTTCAATATAGCGCCACATAGAAAAGTTGTAAAATGCAACTTTCAGTATTTTCTGTACAATTTCGACCAATTGCGATTTCTGAAAAAATTTCTTTTCACATCACGTGGTAAACTAATCGCTCTAACTTCTCAAAAAACTTGAAATTGTATAGTCCAATATTTAAAAAGTTATCGGTTTTTTGAGATCGTCCGAGTATTAATGGGAGTCAGTGTACATAGATTTATGTAGAAATAAAATAGAGAGATTGTTAAAGTGTTTTGAAAAATAATAGTTGAATTACTAGTCGTTTTATTGTTCGAATATTTTGTGTAGCATGTTCTAAAAAATAGTCTGATTTCGATTAAGGAATTAACAGTATTAAATAAAATTTTCAACCGAGTTACTTTAAGCAAAGCTACTATTTTCTATGACATGCTAATCACAAATTACACTTTATATGTATAGATCTGTATCCTTAAATAGAATTCTGTTGTTCGTATCTCGATAAATTTTTTGACACGATGTAAAGTGTTCAATTGTAGTTTTGATCTACACATTGAGATGTCTCACAAAATCGTGTATGTATAGCAACCGTATGTTCCAAAAAAGGGTTTCTCTCGATAATTCGTTTCCGATCGATTTCGTTGTAAAAGAAGCCCCGGAGCACACCTATCACTCCGTGGCGGAGATCCCCGATAATTTATAGATATGTTCACCAGCGAAAGAGGAAATTTACTATCATAAATTCGCCCGTTTATTTACTCCTATCAGCCGACGGTATTCAAGGGGCGAGCTCGGATGTGGACCGAATACATGAGCAGAAATATTGAGACGAAATTGTGAAACGTGCGAGGGAGTGCTTTGCACCGGAGATTTCCCGATTTTTGATAAAGTGTCCACATCATCCTCTGAGAACGTCAATAATAAGATGTTTCTATCTTGATCATAGTTTCAAGTTCAATTTAACCCTTAGCACTCGAGTGGTGCCTCGGAGAGTCACCATTAAAAATTGCTGTACCATTATTCAAAACAATATTTACATTGTTAAATATGTTGGGATCTAACCAACTACTAAATATTTAAGTATTGTATGAGGTATTATATCAATTTCATATCCATAAAATGAAAAAAAATCATACAGGATGGAATTATCCTAGGTTGGTAGAAATATTTAACTTTCGAGTTAAAATAGCTCCGAGTGCAAAGGGTTAATTAAACAAAAAGTTGAATGTATCGTTCAGGAAAGAAATTGAAGAGCATTATTCTCCTGCTGCAACAAGACAGTACAATTGTACTATAATTGTACTTTATTAATAAAGTATGGTGGAATTAAAATAAAAAGGTTTAACCCTCTCTTTAATATTACCAAAGAAATATAATAAGATTAATAAAATTCAACCTTTTGTTCTTCAAGCTATCTTCATAACAATTTAGTATTTTTTAGCGGAGTGTTAATAGTCGCCATTCGAGTGTAAAGCTTTATGGATATTGAATTTAATGAAATGGACGTATGGAGGTATTGTACGTACAAATCTTTGAAATTAATAAAAAAATGAAATTAATAAAACATGAAAGTCATCGATGCAACATACATAGTTAAAAAATGATACATATGAGTTTTGTGACTGTAGCAAATATAGTGTGTCACACACACACACATGATTAGACTGCGGATCTTTGTGCAAAATAAAAAATGTTCGCACTGATTGCAGGACACAGGAGCCAGATAAAAATTGTACTCCTCTTTCAATTATCCTGTCAAGCTGAAACTAATACATTGATGTCCTTAAATATTTTTAGCATGTTCACTGCTTTAAATTGTACATGGCCATTTTTGTCATACATGCATAAAATCCGCAGTCTAGTCATGATCTAGTGAAAATACATATTTGTATTAAGAAAAGAACGATTCAAGATAGCAGAAAATTGATCATTCGAATAGTTGCTGCAAAGTATAGAGTAATGCAAAAGAATCTTGAAGATCGTGTGAGTGCATGATACACGCTTTTATCCATTTTCTTTTCAGTTATTAACAACGAATGTGTATGCACGATCGTGCTCGCGATACGTGTTACTGCAAACCCGTGACGATTAATGGGGAAAATATTGATTCGCCTACCGTTGTGTAACAATTCTTCTGTAAATCTAACCATTGACAGCTTAATTCGAGTTCGTTATGAACTCGACCCGATTATACACATCGCTTCCAATAAATCACGATACGGATATCGTCGACGAAGGCAGAAAAAACATTATAAATTTCTCCTCCCTACGCTGTCCTCATTGAAAGATGATTTTGTAGGCGAAGCTATGAAAACGATTATCTCGGCGAGGAGAAATACATATATCGCGATTAATGAGTTATTGTAGAAGGCAAATAACGACATAGCGGTTGTCATTTATTTCTGAACATCTTATTACCGATTTTATGAAAAATATGTACACTGATTGTGAGTGTAAAAAGTATTCGTACGCCCCACAGTGGGCGAAAACCGGCTGAAATAGACAAAATTCGATAACTCGGTGAATTCTGCAGTAAATTTTTAGAAAATTGGTATCTCTCGTTTGTTTTGGACGTAGATTCCAAATTTTTAATCAAAATGATCAAATTCAAAATGGTCGATTCAATATGGCGGACCAAAAAATAAAAACTGAGTGGATTTTTTTGAAAATTGATATATATGAGTTATTGGGGATGCTGATGTTGAATTTGTATTCGAAATTATGAAATTCAAAATCGCTGATGCAACCTGGCGGAATCCGGAAAGTGTGTACAAAAATCGATAATTCATTGAATACTGAATGAAATTATTTGAATATTGCTAGTCCAATGTGTGTTTTTGTGTGTGTGTTATCAAATTAAAATTGTAAAATTAACAATGGTTTGTTACGGATGACGAACAGGTGTTCAATATCATCTCTGGCAGGAATCGTCCTAGATAAACGAACAGAGCTACCCTAGATAAATCTACATATCTGTTTAGGTTAGTTTAGGGCCCAAACGTACGCACGACCGTCGGCCGTTGGTCGTTGACAAAATACGAATGTTCACTTTAAGGGTACTGACAAGTACCACCCGTCATTGCAGGGATATACAGGGTGGGGCAGTAACTATTACCACCTCAGATATCTTCGAAACTATAAGTTTCACAGAAATATTTGCTGAAATAATATTGCACAGTACGAAGGGGGCCATCCGGTGGCGATAATAGTTTTTTTGCAGGTGGACGTACTTCAGACATTTGAAGGTCACCTCCATTTTTTTTAATGGATCGGTATGTTTTGGCTTCCGTATCACGATAGAGGACCTTAAAACGAGTTCAACGACCTATTACATAAGGTCATTCAAGGTCATAGAAAGTAAAGAAATGCGATAATACTTATGGTTTTGGTAGTAAATGAAACATACGTACTGTAAACAGTAGAGGAATGCGTAATGTTTACCGTTTACTTCACTGAGTTTAATCACTGCTTGAAGGGCACTTTAATAGTTTGCAGGATAAGATAAACATGATAAGATTAGTATCGATAAATCAGTCAATGCGGCACGATGTATCCGTTTGAAGAGCAGATCGATATGCTTCTTATTTATGGCGAATGCCAAAAACGTCCGTCGTAGAACGGACATCTTGAGGTCGTGTGATCTCTGCGAACGGAAATCTTCGACGCGTGCGAGAAGAATCGTTCGTACAAGCTAGCATCCGTATGCACACTGATTCAAGACAGCTGATGTGATCAATGCACACACATGAGATATTTCGCGGTCACAGACAGAATGAGAAAGAATTGCGAAATTCGTGAAAACAGGATAGACAATGTATTGGTATAGCAACGCGCGATGTTTAGGCGGTAGTTTGCTGTACATCTTCATTTGTTTTATCGATCTGGCATCGACCTCATCAGCTGTCTTGAATCAGTGTGCATACGGATGCTAGCTTGTACTGACGATTCTTCTCGCACGCGTCGAAGATTTCCGTTCGCAGAAATCACACGACCTCAAGATGTCCATTCCGACCTTTAAGGTCTTTGCCCACTAGACGCCCCCTCTGCCTACCTGCGCCATCGCTCCGTCCCCGTTTTGAGTTTCTTCTGTGTATTTCAATGGGACTGCACCTACTATATGTACCTGCGATGGCGCAGCACCAGCGTGCCTACTCGTCGCCCCGGAAAAAGTGCACCTACTAGACCGTAGCGCGAACTGACCGCTCTGCCGCACCTCGCCGTTTTGGGTTTCTTCTGTGTATTTCAATGGGACTGCGCCTACTATATCTGCAACGGCACAAAACCAGCGCGCCTCGACAGAAGGGACATTCTCGGCGAGAATGTTTTGCTCGCCAGCACTTTCTGTGGCCAAGAAAACTTTCTATTGCACCGTTATTTCAAGGTTTATAATGTTATATTGTTATAGGTTGTTGAATTCGTCTCGATACCAGTTAGAATATTATGAAATAAAAAAAATATATGTTAATATTTCAAAAATTGAGGTAACCTTCAGTTTTTTATAAAAAAAAATTTACTTTTGTTACGTCCCGGAGTCTGACTTTCGCGAAACTATCGTTCCGCGACCCATTCCCCTTACTGGACGCTCTCAAATGCGATACAACCTTTTGTCCACGCGGCACGTTACGTTCGACGTCTGACTGGGAACCACGACTTTCGAGAACATGCGAATTCTACTTAACGCTTACAGTAGATTCGTCCAAAGCGGCGGACGAAAGCAGAGATGACTGAGACGGCGCGAATCTTCGCAGGGAAATATTTAGCGACTTATCGGACAGTTGAGTATGGCGATCGGTGAATACAGGCAGGTTCGTTTATGCGAACTGCTTTCGTTGCTCGTTGACGGCTGCAGTTGAATCAGGCTGGATCGTCGTAGGGAGGACGATGATCCTCACTCGTCCTGGGAAGATCACGTCGTCGGTGATCCTCGGTTGGCGGGAGATACCCCGCTGTTGTCCTCCGTCTCGCGTTCGTTGACGCGCACGAGCTTTCGTAATTGATAGCGACGAACGCGAATTGAATAGGAGAGTATTGCAAGCGCGATGATGTAGGGATAAGAACTAAGCGAGACTCACTTATTAAATTAATAACTGGGAATATATTTGTAACGTATGACATGGGATTATAATGAATTAGAAGCGCGTGATATAGCAGGACCGCCCAAAGGCGGATGAGAGCGAGGACTCGTCGGAGTCCGGACCGGGACATCCAGGAGGCGACGAGCCTCGCTGGAGTCTTGAACGAACGTGACAGACTGGCTGTCCGAATTGAACTGAATTAACTGAACTCTTTTTAGGATCGTGAGGTCGAATACATAGGTATCTTATCTGTGAATGCTACGTGATACTGCTACGGGGAATACATTAAGATATGATTATTATACAAGGGTTAAGATATGAATGGGTATATGGTATGAGGTGAGAATCGGATCTGATGAACGGAGCGAAGTATGACTACTTATAACTAATGAATATTCTTAATAATTACGGTTACAATATCCTACTCTTATTAACTATGCTTATAACCTATGGCAACACGTCAGCAGACGTGACACTTTTAATTTTTGATATCGAGATTTGTACAGAAGTGAATACTGATCAACTTTTGTTGGAAACATTTTTAAAAAGTTTATATTTTATCACAAGGAATGCAGTAATCGTTGACTTTCATAGAAATTATTCGGGAAATCTAGTTTATTAAAAATATTAATTTGCATATGTTCTAGTTACAAATAATCATTATCGATGATAATCTGACTTGGACCTTATCGATGATAATTTGACTTAGACCTTTTTTTTTTTTAAGAGTGTGGGGGAAAATGCAATTACGCACACCCCAGAATGGGGTAGTGTGGGGCTCGGGTCGCGGTTGGTCGGCGTACCCATACCCACTAAAAACCTAACCTCACCCGGGACGGTCAATGGACCGCCCCTCTACATATAGACTCTTGATCAAGGTGATCGAGGTGGGGATACGGGGACCTACTATGCGTATTACGCCCGAAACCCTGTCTCGATCCCTATACCACACCTGTTCTTGTCGATTAATTTGACTTAGACCTAATCTGACTCTCGCATGATCAGTAGCACAAATAAATTTCTGTCCTCGACAATGCGATTACTAATACTAATAGCCAAAAATTATTTCCATCATCGATAACGGTTCCTTATGACCACAAAGAATTGTTGTCGTTTATAATGGATATTTATCAGTCAAAGATAGTCTATCATCGATAATAATTATTTGTAAGTAGAACATATGCAAATTAATATTTTAAAACAACTGGATTTTCCGAATAATTTCTGTGAAATTCAACGATTACTGCCTTCCTTGCGATATAATAATATGAACTTTTTACAAATGATTTTTTTTATTAAATTAAAAATAACTATTGTTTATGGTGTCTGGATAACAATTATCGCAAAATTGGAAGTATATTTTAAGTTATGTGAATACAATTTTTTTTATAAGTATTTAAAATTTGAAAATTAGTATAACTAAAATCGTCATTGACTGACAAATATACGAAATCGACGAACCAATTCTAGTGTTTGCGATCTTCATTTTAGTCGTTTTTACGAATCGTTAAGATCGTCTCTCGCATACCGTACGAACAGCACATCCGGCAACCGGCAAAACATTCTCCCCGAGAATGTCCCTTCTGTTGATGGAAAATTGCGGGAAAAAAATAAGATACGAAAAACGCGGGAATTTATTACACAACCCAATAGTTACAAATAATCATTATCGATGATAGACATTATCTTTGACTGGTAAACAACCATTATAAATGACAACAATTCTTTTTGGTCATAAGGAACCGTTATCGATGATGGAAATAATTTTTGGCTATTAGTAGTAGTAACCATTGTCGAGGACAGAAATTTTATTGGGCTACTAATTATGCGGGAGTCAGAACGACCGCGCTAGTGGTGAGCGCCACTGAAAGTTCTGGCGCGGTGCTAGAGCGGTCTAGTAGGCGGAAAAACTACCAGCGCAGCGTCAATTTGCGGACGGAGCGATGGTGCAGGTAGGCAGAGGGGGGCGTCTAGTGGGCAAAGACCTTTATGTCTCAACCTGTATGACGCTGTATGTAATCATTAGACTGCGGATCTTTCTGAAACATAACAATTTGTTGTATTAATTGCAACGAACAGGGGGTAGACATAAATTAATTTCGTCCGTTAATAATATTTATAAATCGCAAAGAATATGTATTATTACGATAATGTCGTCGCTGTTTTTATAATCCATTTTTATCCAGTTTTATATGCATAAAATTCGCAGTCTAGTAATCATAAACAGGCTGCGGATCTTTATGCAAAATAAACATTGTATTATAAGAAACGGGGAATACAGTTTACTCCCTCTCTGATAACCAGAGCAGTCTACGTGTGCTCATGGTGCCGGAATGGGATAGTGGAAGGGGAAAAGGAGGAGAGTGCATGGCATCCGTTTGAATACCATCTGTGTGGATGCCATCATACGAGCTGTCTATCACAAAACGTCAACCATACAGATAACAAATACGAAGGTACTTACTAGTCGAGGAATTTAAGATTCTACTGCGTATATGACTCTAACGGAACTCGATCATTGGCTAATCCTACTCGTACTCCGCCGACCACGTGACCATTGAGACAATACCATGTGTTCGTAGTATTTAGAAAAATATTGAAAGATTAATATTGTTTATATTGTGCAATATAAATTAATTAAAAGAAAGCGGAAAGGTATAAGAGTAGGTATTTAGATACGTCGAACCGCCACAGATAATGAGGTTACGTTGACGTACAAACGTCAAACCGGTTTGAGAGGTTAAGACGAAACAATTACAAATTTTTGTCACCTGGTATATGAATATTCATGACGTAGTGGGTGATCTATACTTGACTCCAAATAAGAATGTACTTGTACTGCGCAAGTCGTTGCGCGTCAGCCATAAAATTGATGGCGTCAGCCAATGATCGCGTGGTCGGTGAAGTACGAGTAGGGGGATTGGCCAATGAACGAGTTCCGTTAGAGTTTGTCGGCCAGTAAGTACATTCTTATTTGGAATCAAGTATAGAGACTTTACAACGAGGCTGACGCGTAACGACATGAGCAGAACAACTACCTTCTTATTTGGATCCAAGTATAGTCGTAACACCTCTATAATACGCCGTGCCGCAGTCTAATCGTAAAAACACGTGGCTGCGAAGGATTGTACGTTTGCATTTGACAGGGAGTATGCTCAAGAATTTCGAGATACCTTGAATGCGAAAGAAGAGCGCGCTCGGAACAGTTTGTCGCTATTTTTAAGGTAGTCGGTTAAGTCTGTTAGCGCTGATAATACGAGTCGCGTGAAAAAAAACGAGACGCTCGTGGAATGCGAGGCTCGGGTGTAATTGTCGGATTTATAATGGGCGGCCCGAGGGCTGGAAAGAAGTGTCGAACTGCCGAGTTGGAATCACAGTGTCGTCCCCGTGGCACGCTCGTAAACCGGAGTCAACGACCGGCGATAAATTCGCCAACCCGGTATTCTTAATTATCACAAATCAGATTAATCCCACCGTGGAGACGAGATTTCTCTGCCGCTTTGACCTGATCACACGGAATAACGTCGCCGTCGAAATCATTGATGTGGGACGACGTGATCCCGAGAATCGAGAATAATGAATTTTTCTGTCGTTACGAACTACGAACCCAGACCTAAACTAAAAAGGTTAATTATTGAAGACATAGGGTCTCTTGGATCAACACGTAGCGTTCAGTGCCACGAGAATTTTATGCATTTCACGCGAGTTCCAACTATTTTACCACGCTTATATTAGCTTGCCGAGTTGTCGTCGTTGTTGTTGTATGCATCAAATCTTGCAATCGAATTTTAAACCACTTCCCGATGAGCTAGAGCAGGCGTGGGCACGGGTGGAGCCCCTCAAACGCCTGCTTCCCCCACTAAGCTTTCTTTCGGTGGCGCTCCTCGCGGCTCCGATGCACGAGGCCTGCGCACTGCTTGCGACAAGCGAAACGCGTCCTTCCTACATAGTAACGACGGATGCTGGTGGGGGACAGTAGGCGCTACGGTGGGGACAGTTTTGCCTCAATTGAGGCAAAATTTCCCACGCCTGAGCTAGAGACTTGCAACTTTAAACATAGCTCAGAACCAGATGACAATGCAATATTAAAAAACAAATTAAAAAAAAAACTGTGCGTCTAGGAGAAAACCTACTCCACTACGCGTTCCCATTCCGACTCATCCCCACTCCACTGGCCCACTTCGCACCGAAGAAGCTCAGTGTGGTTGTGATGTTCCGTTCATTCAGTTCCATTTCGGACAATTTCGGACTCCATCCAGAGGCTTTGTCCCTCAGAGTCATCCCCTCATTCTATCTCGCGTATTTCCATATCTTGCAAGAAATCGATTTTGCACAATCCTGAGGTTGTAGACAAATTTTGAGACCAGATTTTAAATCAGCGTGAAAAAATCTACGGGAAATGATATATAGCATGTTAAAAAACAAATTTTCCGCGCGTGGTATTGGAGAAACCACATTTTCTTGAAATTCTACATGTTTAACGAATTTTCTCAACGTTAGAAAACGTTCGTACCGTAATCTCCCTATTTTTCCCATATTCTACAAAGTTTCAGCTGTAATTTTTAAAAAATTTCATCGCTCTACCTCATTTTTATCGAAAGTTCTTTGATTTTGAATCGAGTTTGGTCCAAATTTTCCACTGTGGGCCGACGCGGCGCGCCCGGACAGGCTTACGTTGCCACAGAGCGTGCAGGAATACGAAAAATTCAATACAGTATTAGCGATAGTTTTTTGCGAATATCTCGAAAACTGAAATCGAGCGGCGGTAACATGTATAGGAAAAAGTTGTTCAGAACGATGACCTTGACAACATATTTCAAGATGATCAAAATCTGAGAGGAAACCCTTGTTCTAAATAATTACCAAAAAACCATATTTTCCAACTTTAAACAAATATTGTGATGTTATTATAAAAGATATTGAATTGTTCTTTACAGCAAAAGATTGTGTAGACTTTCACGAATACAGTGATATCCAATATTTATACATTATGATTATTTAAACATGTTTAAACAATGATTAAAGACGGAGAGACACCACTTTTGCACCAATTTTTGAGGATATTTTTCGATTTATCTCAAAAAATAAGGGGCCAGCGGAAAGTCGGACTATACCACGCGATAGAACAAACTTTTATCTTGAGGAGCCACCCTTTCAAGTTTGCAACGTCAACGTTTTTTTCGAACCAGAAAGCAAAATATCATCGCGTTCTAGTGGTAAGCGCCACTGGTGGCAACTCATATCTCCTAATGTAAACAATAACACACTGTACGTAAGAAAGGGAAATTCTTTCTTTTAATACGAAATTACATGGTTTTATATGATGTCTTATCAACTCTGATGATGATTATTGATGTACAGGGTGTATAAAAAGAAACTTGCCGCAGAATTGTTTATAACAAAGAAAATTGTTGTTAAAGTTTTTTTTTACATCAACGCCTTCTACTCATCGAAAAGAGAAAATGTTTGAAATTTGGAGCCATATGTCGCAAACAAATAGTTATTGATATATTAGCTGTTAAAGTTTTTGCAAAATTTGATTGTGTGGAATTATACGTATAGACAAAATCCTAATATTACAGTCGACACGTCCGTGTCGATGAGACAGAACATAATCGTGTGCGTGCCTCGAGCAAACGAAAGAGACATTCGTCGCTAGACCCGTACCAAGCTCCAGGCACGCACCACGATCATGTTCTGTCTCATCGACACGGACGTGTCGACTGTAATACAAGGATTTTGTCTATACGTATAATTCCACACAATCAAATTTTGCAAAAACTTTAACAGCTAATATATCAATAACTATTTGTTTGCGACATATGGCTCCAAATTTCAAACATTTTCTCTTTTCGATGAGTAGAAGGCGTTGATGTAAAAAAAAACTTTAACAACAATTTTCTTTGTTATAAACAATTCTGCGGCAAGTTTCTCTTACAAATGTCCACCGATCCAGAGGTGTAGATTCACCCCTAGGACGGATGACCATTACTTTTTATACACCCTGTACAGGGTGTAACAAAATTTAGTGTCATGGTTTTGGCAGATGGTTGTACACTGTACACCTTCGGATCGGTGGAGATTTGTTAAAAGAAATTGACTTTGACCTTGAAATTCAAGGTCAAATTTTTTTATGCTTGTATCGCATTCTACTCACCATGGGGTCCAAACTTGTCAAAGGAACCATAGGTCACAACTCAACCATTCTCTTGTAAAAGAATGTTAAATGTTTTAACGTCGTCTTCCGTTCCTTGAGTTGAGAACCATCATGGTTTATGGCTGTTAACAATTGTCCTTGAACAGTGGCTTCGATTTGGTCACCATTATTTTGTAAACGGAACGGATGTAAACAAATAGAGGACAGTAAAAGCCGCGTAAACCTAAAAGAAGATGAGCACGAGCAAGTGCAATTATATACTCCTCTTTCCTCCAATGAATACGAAGTCGGCCTGCCCTCCGATGTCCAGGAGTAATAGCAAATTCAAAATCTTGAAAACTGGATTGGTTGGTCCAATCTTTGAAAATCCCTTCTGTCTGGCACATTCTTAGGATTTCCCTGTCCGGTATTAATTAAATATTCACGATATAGTATATTGCGAGCTGAGGTGTAATTTCCAAATGCTTCATCAATAGCATGAATATCTGACGCACGTTATAATTTCTTCTTCTACTTTGCATAACTGACGTCTAACACTCACTACACGAAAGACCAGAAAAGACTGATTATATTATTGGCAGTGGTCATCTGAAAGTTGTGATGTTTACTGTCCTCTATTTGTTTACATCCGTTCCGTTTACAAAATAATGGTGGCCAGATCGAAGCCGCTGTTCAAGGACAATTGTTAACAACCATAAATCATGATGGTTCTCAACTCAAGGAACGGAAGACGACGTTAAAACATTTAACATTCTTTTCTAAGAGAACGGTTGAGTTGTGGTTCCTTTGACAAGTTTGATCCCCATGGTGAGTAGAATGCGATGCAAGCATAAAAAATTTGACCTTGAATCTCAAGGTCAAAGTCAATTTTGCGGCAATTTCTTTTAACAAATCTCCACCGATCCGAAGGTGTACACCATCTGCCAAAACCATGACACTAAATTTTGTTACACCCTGTACAACCTAATAGAAGCAAGGAGATCAAATGAACGAGTCCAGTTGCGCCGCATCGCGCTCTAGCCGCGGAAACAATGAACGAACGAGAATAAAACTGCACGGGTGTCGCAATTCGAGAGTCGTGATTTGGGAGTCACAATCGTTGACTGGATGCCGTCGCGTGTCGGTTCGATTTTGTAGCCGCGCGGTTGCGCGAGCGTGTAAATCCTGGGGTATTCAGCGACGACGTGCATTAAGACCGAGCTTCGCCGTCGCAACACCGTAATTCTCTGGCTTAAACGTTTACCCGGTTATTGTCCCATGATAAATCCAGGACTACGCGCGTGTGACTGCCGCCAATCCGTTTTATTAATTAGGAACTGGCCTCGGTTTCCGGTGGAACTGTACTCTAACGATGCCGTGCCGGCACGGCGCGGCGCGCTGGTTGCTTAATTTCTTCGAATTACGAAGCCCGTGTCGTATACCGGCGAAATCGCTAATGGCGTTCAACCGAGCATATCCCGTCGAGTGTCGCGGCTCTGTTTGCGGAAGTTAGTCGATCTTTGCTGCGCGGCGCGGCGGTCCCGTTTCGTTCTGTTTAGAGACAATTAGCGGCTTATTCAATTTTGTTCGAGTGTTCAGACTTATCCAGTCTCGAGTCGCCGCGCCGTCGCGCAATGGGGTAAACCGATGAATTTTGTGTCAAAACCAAAGAACTTTCGATAGAAATGTGATCGAGCGATGATTTTTTTTCTCGAAGTAAAGCTGAAATATTGCGGCATATGGGAAAAATAGAGCGATTACGTACGGGCGTATTTTAACCGTGAAATCCTGCGTTAAACTTGCAAAATTACAAAAAATTGTGGTTTGTCCAGTACAGATAGATTTTTTCCTCACATGCTATTTCCCGCAGATCTTGTCACGCTGATTTCAAATCGGGTCACAAAGTTTGTTTGCTACCTCAGGATTTTGCAATCTCGTATATGGAACACAAAATGAAGAATTTGAACGTTTCGGGTTACTTACAAAGCATGAAGCACTTCGCATCTCATCATCAGGCTGTGTGTGGCTGTCATATAATTTAAATTAGATATCTACATATTTTCCATAATCATATTTTCATTCACACAGTAAGTAAGATAAGTATTTAATCTTTCTATAACTTACTTCTTATCAACTGATTTTTTAATCGAGTTTTTATTGATTGAAATATTCGAGTCGGTTAAGTATACTGCTCGATTAAAAACGTCTAGCATTGTATTCTTTCGGCTATTTTGTCGTGAATGCAGTATCATATTAGTTCTGTAGCAAAACAGTTTCAGTTTGTCAATAATTTATTATTTAGAAGACGCAAATGAAACGTGGTATAAACTCTACAGAAAATATATGATGCTGTGCTTCTTCATGCTTTGTAAATAACTCGAAACGTTCAAATACGTCATTATTTTTATTTTTATTGTGATTCATATGTGAGAATACAATATACCTTCAATCCAGTGGGTTATCATTTCAATGAAAAACTAGAGGGTTATTGTTGCTGGCTCGCAGATAGGACTGCTCTTACGAAAGGGTTAGTGGTACGCATGGCTAGTAGGGCCTACAGCTATTAATGTTTTTGATTTGGTGTGTGACTCTCCAAGAGCCACACAAAGAACTTTCCGATTCGTTAGTTGCAGATTTTAAGAAGATTATACGTTTTCAGGGAAATTCAATAGTTTTCTACTTATCAAAATGTTTGCTATATGGCCTTGCTATATGGTTTGCTACATATATGTAGTCTTTTGAATTTTTCAAAAAAAAAAAATTAAAAATGGCTGTATCCCGGGAACGGTGCGTCCTATCGCAAAAATAATGAAATTTTCAAAAGGCTTAAGCCAAATCATATAGGGTGTGTACAACCACATGACGTATGTAGTTTTTTGAATTTTTCAAAAAAAAATATACATATTATATATATAATTTTCTATTAAAAATATATCTAAATATATATATGTATAATTACGTTTGTTTCTTCGGTGGAAAATTTCCGTCCTCTCGTATAAATTGCATTGTTGAATCAATTTCTTTCGAAAAAAACTAAAAAACTACTGGACCAAATTGGACCAAAATCTAAACAGCTCTAAGTTACAGCGGGGCACATCGATTGCATCATTCATCATTCTGATCGCGTTGTTACTTTTTCAGAAAACGTTAACGAAAAATTTGATAACATACTAACGGACATACATGCGCACACACACACACACATTTTGCTGAAAATAGTCTAAAATGACTCCAATGAGACCTTGAAACGTGAAGATCTGCTAAAAAATCGATTTTCGATTTTCGGGGTCATTACAATAACTTCCCTATAAAATCGGGAAGTTAATTATGATTTCATTGGTTTTTTTCATAAAAATCGGGTTTTTGAAGAATTCTGAGGTGGTAGATAAATTTTGCGAACAGATTTTAAATCAGCGTGACAAAATCTACGGGCAATGATGTATAGAATGTCAAGAAAAAATATCTATCTGTACATGGTATTGAATAAACCACAATTTTAAAAAAACCTTCGTACATACTATAATCTCTCTATTTTCTCATATTCTGCAATATTTCAGCTTTAATTAAAAAAAGAGTCATCGCTCTATCTGATTTTTGTCGAAAGTTCTTTGATTTTCTCTCTATGGTTCGTTTCCTGCTTTGAAATGACATCAGACAGATTTCCTCTCTTTTGAAATCACGCGACGCAACGCTACGGACGCGCGTGCAATAGATAATATAATTGATGCATGAACAGTTCACCTAAATCACTAACAATTCTATTGCACTGTAAATGATATGAACTGTTGTGCGCGTTTTCTCAACGGCAGCTACTCTCTACACTCCTTACTATGTATTATCTTGCGCCCCACGTTTTTCGTTTTAAATCTTACAAGTATTTTCATAGCTATTCAAAATTCACAATCACAAATTTTCAGGATTATCTGTACGGGGTCAGAAATCTGTATGGGGCTAGAAAAATTATTTTATACTTTTTAGTCCGTTTTTTAAACGTGGTGTTTTTTAAAAATTTATTTCATACTTTTTAGTCCGTTTTAAAAACGTGGTATTTTTAAAAAATTTATTTTTATTTAAATAATTATTTTCTGCTTTTTAGTCTTGTATGTGTGAAATTTTACAATCGATTTTGAACATTTTGATCAGATTATAACAGAGACATGTAGTAAATTTCAGACGGTATTGCGACTGCATCATATCGAAACACCGTGGTAAAATGTCAAAGATAAAGGTTCGACGAAGAATTTCGGTGCAACTGTTCTTTCGCGCTTGGTAAACAAACATTATTGTATAATAATACGTAAGGTGAAGTGCCCTAAGTCTGGACAGTCCAAAAGTGATACCTAAATCTGGACAATTGAATTTTCATAGTAAAATCAGTAATTAAGAGATTAAATAATCTAGGTGCAAGGTAGTGCACCAGCCAAGTTCTTGCACTACCACCTTTTACACGAAACAATTCCGCCGTTTTTTAGAGGCTTATAACTCGGCACTGGAGGCAGATGGAGAGATGTAATTTCGTACACTTGTTAAATGCTATCATGTCTCAATATTGACAAAACATTAATCTTCCAACATTAGTAGGTTCCGAGATATAGGACCTCAAAAATCGTTAAATTTGTCACTGACTGACTGACAGATCAACTAAACCTTTTGGGTACTTCCCATTGACCTACAAGCTTGAAATTTGGCACACAGGTCTACCATAACAAACCACCGAAGGAATAATGGTCAAAGTTTGAAATTTTACACCTTAAAGGGGTGGTTTGAAAAAAAACATTACGAAATAGGTACGTAGGATAGAACACATGGCTTAAAGCCAAAAGGCTTAACCCAAAGCATATAGGATATGCCCAACCACATGACGTATGTGGTCTTTTGATTTTTCGAAAAAAAAAATTAAAATTAAAAAATAGCTGTATCTCGGAAACGATGCATCCTACCGCAAAAATAACGAAATTTTCAAAAGACTTCACCCGAAGCATATAGGGTATGCCCAACCACATGACGTATGTAATCTTTTGATTTTTCGAAAAAAAAAATTAAAATTAAAAAATGGCTGTATCTCGGAAACGGTGCGTCCTACCGCAAAAATAACGAAATTTTCAAAAGGCTTAACCTAAAGCATATCAGGGATAAGAGTATTAATAACCATAAACTTGATAATTGATGAAATTTCAACAAAAAGTGATGAAATCCCAACAAAAACATTCTGTAAACAGGAGCCAAGTTCTTATGGCCGTAAAAAGTTGTGAGATGAAACAAAATACGGCCAAGTTCGTTAGCTTAGAAATACCTCTTGCAATACTGAAAAAAAGCGTTTGTAAAAATTAGTTTAAAAGAACGCTATTTAATTTTTAATGAATTACATGGAGGGCTAAATTATTCAAACTTGGCCGCTACCTAACAACTTTTATGGTCATTGGTTTAAAAAGTAACGGCCAAGTTCGTTAGCTTAGAAATACCTCTTGCAATACTGCAAAAAGCGTTTGAAAAATTAGTTAAAAAGAACGCTATATAATTTTTAAAGAGTCACATGGAGGGCTAAATTATTCAAACTTGGCCGCTACCTAACACCTTTTATGGTCATTGGTTTAAAAAGTAACGGCCAAGTTTGAATAATTTAGCCCTCCATGTGACTCTTTAAAAATTATATAGCGTTCTTTTTAACTAATTTTTCAAACGCTTTTTTCAGTATTGCAAGAGGTATTTCTAAGCTAACGAACTTGGCCGTTACTTTTTAAACCAATGACCATAAAAGGTGTTAGGTAGCGGCCAAGTTTGAATAATTTAGCCCTCCATGTAATTCATTAAAAATTAAATAGCGTTCTTTTAAACTAATTTTTACAAACGCTTTTTTTCAGTATTGCAAGTGGTATTTCTAAGCTAACGAACTTGGCCGTATTTTGTTTCATCTCACAACTTTTTACGGCCATAAGAACTTGGTTCCTGTTTACAGAATGTTTTTGTTGGGATTATATATTCTGAGACCTTAGTGTGGATTTATAGTGGAGCTGCGAGCATCGATGATAGCGGCGCGGTCAAAAGAAACCAGCATTCGTGACAACATTTCGACACATACTAATGAAAAAGTACATATGTATTTTCTTTTTTTTTCTTTTTTTTCACCGCACAGCTCACCTCGCTGCTCCGCTATAAATCCACCCTTAGCTACAAGTTCGTGTGAATATTATTTCATTATGACATCAATTGAAATTTAAAAATAAATTCGAAGTTCATCTGAAAACAGTATACAAAATAGTCTATTTACATGCGAATCATGTGCATTTGTAGTTCCAACTTTTGTTACCTGAAATTACTAACTTTTTCCGTTGTTTCCGTAAAAAAAGATATAATTTAAGCCCTCGGACAAAAAATAATTATCACGCATAATAATATTGATATTTTAAAATAAATTGGCAATCAAACTTAACGTAAATAATAATTATTAATCCAAATATTAGATGTCCAAGATTAGGATTGTTTTCAAATATAAGTACTCCATACTGGGACGCGATGACAGTAGCTGTCCCACTTTAAGCTTATACGCAATGTGCTTACGCCTGAAGCCGGACACGCGTTTGTGAATAAAATCAAAAAACGCATTGTTTGCAAATTATTTAATTAAATGTACGTATAAGTAGTCTTCTATTAGCTTGTATAACGTATGTAGAAAATGTGTTCCGGCTGTGACGTTAATAATACTTAATATTTATGTCATAAATCTATCAGTATTAATACCTAACCTCAAAAAATAATTATTCATGTCGATATAGTTCTTAAAAAAATGTTTTTTCAGATTGTAAACTTCCTTTAAAACTTAAATTTGATAATGGCCATCACTAGAAACAAAACTTTTGATTCCAGTCGAAAAAAGTAATTAATAAGTATCATAAAAAAAACAGATTAAAGTAAGAGAAAGCCAAAAGTGTACATAAAATCTAAGGATATTATTAAAAATGACAGATTGAAGGAAAATAGAAGATTGAATAGAAATAAAAAATTGAAGAGAACTCAAGAATCTCATTCTGTTGAATCCATCGTACAAGTACAAGCTCTCAATGCAGTGGGCTAGTTTAAGATTCCAAAAAGCACACATTCTAGAATGAAAAATTTAAGTTCGGTGGATGCTAACAAAGGACCACCAACTGTACTGTCGAAGACAGAAGAAAGATCTTGAAAAAAGGAGCATGAAAAAAAATTATAGAAGAAGAACATTTGTCAAAAAAGCAGAAAAAAGAGAGATACAAAATTAAAAAAGAACTAGAGGGTTATTGTTGCTCGCTCGCTTCGCTCGCTCGCGAGTAGGGTTGTTTTTGCTCGCTCGCTTCGCGAGCTCGCGGGTAGGATTTTTTTGATTTGGTGTGTGACTCTCCACGAGCCACACAAAGAACTTCCCGATTCGTTAGTTGCAGTATATCATTAACATTATTAAGTGTACGTTTTAATAAGATTATACGTTTTCAGGGAAATTCAATAGTTTTCTACTTATCAAAATGTTTGCTATATGGCGTCGCATTAAACGAACATCGCAGTCTCATTGCTCGCTTGGTTCCTTGTTATAGCATACTAATGTTGCAAAATAAATTGTCTTAATTAGTTTTTCGAAAACGATACAACTCCTCATTCTCCGGGTTTGCAGTATTGGTCTTGGTTTTCTTCGATACTGTTAATTTAAATTGTCCCAAAATATATAAACCGCGCTCAATTTTGAAACTCTGCTCAGTGCTACATACAACTTTTATGAATCGTAATCGCTTCAGCAGGAACCACTGGAAATTGACTACGTGTGATTTGATATTTTTCCTCACTCGACATATGAACTTGATTCGATATTTTTATTATTGGTGTTAAATTTTGATGAATATTTGCATTTTTCATATAATCACGATAACGAGTTCTTACTTTCACTCCTACTCTGGCCAATTGAAAATCTAACCACAATATAGACGGAATTTTAGTATTTTCTTGAAAAGTAATAAATTTTAATATTCCGCATGTGTGCTCCATTAACCAATCCGTTTTCAACATCAATGTTATTAATAATTATCATATAGTTTATATTAATTTTCAATTTAGTCTCAGTTAATAATTCGTTTTGAACTGATTGTTTTTTTACAGATTGTAATATAAATTTTTTTTGGTACTTTCATCGATATTCTTTGAAACTGTATTCTCGGAAGTGGAGATGATTAACTCACTCTTGCATTGGGATAATTTTCGATTATTGTAAGCGGAAACATTAGCGTAAGGAAGAAAAAAAAAATTTTTTTTTTAGTTAAAAAATTTTTTTAAATTTAAAAAAAATGAAAAAAAAAATTTTTGTGTAATTACGTTTGTTTCTTCGATGGAAACTTTACGTTCTCTCGTATAAATTGCATTGTAGAATCAACTCCTTTCGAAAAAAACTAAAAATCTAAAAAACTACTTGACCAATATGGACCAAAATCTAATCAGCTCTAAGTTACGACGGGGCACATCGATTGCATCATTCATCATTCTGATCGCGTTGTTACTTTTTTAGAAAACGTTAACGAAAAATTTGATCACATAGAAACAGACATACGCACACACACACACACACATACGAACATTTTGCTGAAAATAGTCTAAAATGACTGCAATGACCATGAAACGTGAAGATCTGCTAAAAAATCGATTTTCGATTTTCGGGGTCATTACAATAACTTCCCTATAAAATCGGAAAGTTAACAAGAACAAGAAATCAATAATAATTTACACGAAAGAAAAAGATAATTACACAACAAAGCAGAAAAAGGCAGAATGTAATATACAATAATAATATATTCATATGTGCATCATTAAAGATTTAATAAAGTTCGATGTTATAGATCAGACATGGGCAAATTTTTGTTCGATCGGAGGCATTCTCAAGGAATATCCCCACTCCTCCCGGTCGCGCGTCTCGCTCCCCGTGCCGGCCATAGTGCTTGGAGCACTATAGTGTCTGTTGCAGATTATGTATATGTAAATTCAATATGTCCCGGTGTAGGGTTTACTTCTGTCCAGGTACTAGCTTATGTTAGATTGGATTTAATATGTCCCACTACAGGTTTGAATTATTCTTGTTAATACAATTAAGATATTAACCTAAACAATGTTTTTTTTTATTTTAAATTACTTTACAAACTCTGAACTGTATGTTAAAACTCTTAAAAAATTATTTTTGTTTATTTAAAGTGATAAAATTTAAAATAGAAAAACATGCTGTCCAGGCACACATAAGGCACTTCACCTTAGTAACTTTGTAAACACCACACGGAGCTCGAACGCACACTGAGCTCCTTCGGTTTCAAAGAGGGTCAGTGGAGTGGGGTTGAGTCAGAGTGGGAACCGAGTGGGTACTACCGAGCGTCGTACGGTGAGGTGTAACGGTTAAACTTAATAGTTCATATCTTCTAAACGCATAGGCTTAAAAAATTTTTTTTTAATATTGCATTGTCATCCAGTACTGAGCTATGTTTAAAATTTCAAGTCTCTATCTCATCGGAAAGTCAGCTTAAAATCAATTGTAAAATATGTACCGAACAGACAAACAGACATACAAGAAAGCGACCTAATAATAACGTGGTAAAAACGTGGTAAAATGCCCAGGCCTGCTCCATGGTCGACGGCTGCTGGTGGGGGACACTGGGCGCTATGGTTAGACGGTCTTGTCTTAATTGAGTTTGACAAAATTACCCACCCTTGGTGAACGCTCTTTACCGTAGCCGGAACTATTCGGCCGTCCGTGGTCACGTTTAACAAGGTCCCACCCCATTTTTGCAAGGGACCTTATTTCGCATCTCTCTTTGCGCCGCGCACGAAGACCGATATGGAGGGAAACGGGAATGTGGTTTTATTGCTCTTTCGCCGGGCAACCTCGGAGGTATGCAGTCTCAGAAAGCGTAGAGGTACTACTTTCTTTGACGTGTGCCGAACATAGAGAAGAACAGTGCGTAAACCAGGCATGCACAGCTCTTTGCTCTCACAGCAGCTCCCGTGCACCCAAGTTGCTCCCCGTATGCTCTCAGAGCAGATCGGACGTATGGAAGGGGAACCCACTAAGCGTGACTTGTAAACAAAGCACGAGAGAAGACGAGTGGGGAAGTGCAGAGCGCGCCGGAGTGGTCAGACTACAACAACGTAGACGCCGCGCCGCCCCCACTCCCATACGCTCTTCTTCTCGTCTTCTCTCGTGCTCCGTTTACAATTGGTGGGTTCCCCTTCTATACGTCCGAGCAAGGTCACTGCTCCGACCCCTGCTAAGGAGCAGGGTCGATTGCTCCTGCTCCCAAATCGTCCACCTGTGCATGCCTGGCGTAAACGACAAAGAGGGACTGAGTGTCGAGGAAGCTGGCACAGTTCAAAAGGCTGCGTATCGATTACAATGTCAATGCAAATAGGAAAGTTTTTTATTTTTCATTCTTTTCTTAGAGAACTTTTACCAACGCATTTGTGAGATTTTTCTAATTAAAATGAGTCTGAATACGGCATAATTCGGACCATATTTACTGATATAAAGTGTGATAATAACTCGCTGTGATATCGGTAAATACGTATGATTGAAACTCTGTCGAGGTTGGTCTTTATTAACCAGGGAAATCTCACAAATCTATTGATGAAAGTTTCGTACAAGTGGAACTAAAAAAAATGAAGAAATTATGAATGAAGCTGTCAACGTCTTGTTCAGTGATGGATTCTTCGAACAGCTCACATAATGAGAGGCCTGGAAACGAATTCGGGTCCTTAAATTTAAACAGCTCAACATGCAAAGCCTGGAAGCACTGACTGATGAATTTTGACTGATGAACTTTTCATCTCTAAGCTGTCCTTCTTCGCATTCGAAACTTTCATCACTTTTTAAACAAGTAAATATAATCGCAATTCTGTCGTGCTTGGTCTCGTTTTAATCAGAAAAAAATTTACCAATCCATTCGTAAAGGTTTCGTAACGAAATAACCTTAATTAAGAAAGTTCCATAATTGCATTAGTATTGCATCACCGATATCCGAGCTCGGATCGTGTTTCTTTGCAGTGCGATCGACCGCCCAACGGGGAAACCCCTAGGAGTTGGGATAAAAATGTAACATCATCCGAAGGAATACAGTACTAAGGTACGCCCAGGTCTTTCAACTATTCAATGGTAAACGCATAAACTAAATGCCTAAATTAATATTTTAAAACTAAACTTAAGTCTACATAGACGTGTAATGCAACCCTTATATTAAGAGAGTTGGGGTGGTTTTAGGAAAGCGGGCGATACCCCCCCGAGCGGGTACTTGTCGGAAAGGTTCCGACGCGACACAGGGATTGCCGTTCCGTTAAAAAAAAAATTCAAAAAGTTCACCCCCGAAGTGAGTATACTTCAGGGGCTGGAGCATTTGAGATAGGAGTAGGAATTAAATAATACTAGCTTATTATGTAATGATGTGTGAGAAGTGTGTGTCAACTTAGTTTAAATTTTTGGGTTTTGAAATTAAAGGAAAATTCACCGAAAAAAGACGTGTAATGCCAAAAGATAACAAATGTCTTGTAGAATAAACAAGCGCTACACGTCGTTGCCGACGAGTTGTGTCGATGTCGTCAGTCGTCACGTCCCGACATGTCTAATTTAAATTTTCTAATGTTCAGGAGAAATCTTCCACTTGGAGGATGAATAAATTAATACAAGAGTGACGAACTTACGCAATTTTGAAAGCATAGCGAATATCTTCGATATTATAAAGATTCTGCCACGCGATTGCTCAGGTACTCCGTTTCGCCACGACAGTAAATTTTCCACGGTTTTTATAGCGATCGCAAAAAATTGCTACGTATAAAATATTTTTTATCCTTTCCGCGATGAACCTGTTCGCACGAGCGCGCCGGAATCATTATCAATAAACTGCGAGTGTTGCGCAATTTGTTCGATGCATAAAAGAACGCGCAGCCATTTTTGCAGGTATCGACGAAGATTTCATTTTCAACTTGGTAAACTTTTCTATATCTTACGGCCGCCTCTTTCGCGAAGCTTCCGCTCTTTCGTAACTTCCTCTTCTCGTTAATACCGTGACCTTTTTCATTAGAGAAGATGATCAAGTCTGCGTGTACAATCCTCCGGTTCGAATGGTTGCTAAATATGCCACAAGAAAATCGGCTTGAAAACGCCAATTATACTGTCCAACAGCCAAAAAGTATTTCGATTCCCACTATGCGGTTCTTGTAGAGTTTTCCGCGCTGATTCCGAATCTGGTTTTAATTTTTTTCCTATACGTCCAGTTTTTGAGAAAATTGAGTTTAAAAAAAAGACATATTTTTCAACTTTAAACAAATATTGCGATGTTATTATAAAAGATATTGAATTGTTCTTTACAGCAAAAGATTCTGTAGACTTTCCCGAATACAGTGATATCCAATATTAATACATTATGATTGTTTAAACATGTTTAAACAATGATTAAAGACGGAGATGCACCACTTTTGCACCAATTTTTGCGGATATTTTCGAATTTATCTCAAAAAATAAGGGTCCAGCGAAAAATTGAACTGTACCACGCGAAAGAGCAGACTTTTATCTTGAGAAACCCCCCTGTGAAGTTTGCATGGTCGACGTTTTTTTCGAACCAGAAAGCAAAATATCTTCGCGCGACATGAGTTTCCGCTAGTGGCGCTCGGGACGGGATACGGCGCAGCGACGGGATACGGAGCGGCGAACGAGCGTTCTGGTGGTGAGCGCCACTGGTGACAACTCATGTCGGGCGAAGATATTTTGCTTTGTGGTTCGAAGAAAACGTCGACCATGCAAACTTCACAGGGGGGTTTCTCAAGATAAAAGTCTGCTCTTTCGCGTGGTATAGTTCAATTTTTCGCTGGACCCTTATTTTTTGAGATAAATTCGAAAATATCCGCAAAAATTGGTGCAAAAGTGGTGCATCTCCGTCTTTAATCATTGTTTAAACATGTTTAAACAATCATAATGTATTAATATTGGATATCACTGTATTCGGGAAAGTCTACAGAATCTTTTGCTGTAAAGAACAATTCAATATCTTTTATAATAACATCGCAATATTTGTTTAAAGTTGAAAAATATGTCTTTTTTTAAACTCCATTTTCTCAAAAACTGGACGTATAGGAAAAAAATTAAAACCAGATTCGGAATCAGCGCGGAAAACTCTACAAGAACCGCATAGTGGGAATCGAAATACTTTTAAAAAGTTGAAATTTGTTGGACAGTGTTATCGACGAAGCTTAACACTAACCGTATTACGAGCGGTTTCATATTTTTTGTTTTCCGGCTGTTGAAATTATAAAGGTATTTCCATTTGAAATGATTACATTTTCATAAAACTGCCATCTTCAAAACTTTAATGCGAAATATGCGTTTTTTCGAATTCTGGGAGATTTCCAATTTTCCCGATGAGCTAGAGACTTCAAATTTTAAACATACCTCAGAACTGGATGACAATGTAATATTTAAAAAAATTGTTTTTAAAAAGCCTATGCGTTTAGGAGATATGTTTAAACTTATTCGCAAAATCCGAATAAAATACACATAAATAATCACGATGAAACATAAACGTGGCGCTGTGAAAACTTCAATATTTTTCGGATATTTAAAAAATCGATTTGCAACAAAAAATTCTGAAATAATTCACTGTCATGTGTGCTATTAGGTAGAATGTTCATGAATTTTTTCATAATTTTTTGTTAAGCAGAACAGAAGAAATAGAGCATAGTTCATTAAACCGTGCTCACCCTATAACTACCCTTGTGGTAGAGGTAACTACTTGAAACTGGTCCGACCAAAAATCAATTTGGTTTGGCGGCAATTTTAAGCATCTTTTTCGGCTATACCTTTTATTTATTCAAGCACATATTGTTTTTTTTAACTATAAAACCCCACATAGGATTATTATGCATGCACATGATTCTCTCTCTCCCACTCCCACTCTCCCTCTCTCCCTCTCCTTTTACCGGCACATAAGGATGAAATACAGCAGCAGGTTATGAAGAAAATAAATCCTGCGATTATAGCGTTATCAGAGACTAGGTTGATTGCTGACATAGAAGATAGTGAAATAAATATACCGGGTTACAATGTGATTAGATGTGATGCGGAAAATAGGAATACCGGGGGGGGGGGGGGATTGCGTTGTATATAAAGGATGTCAATTACGAAATAATATTATTGAAAAGATAGATAGAAACTGCTGGGGCGTTGCGATAAAAGTAAAATTAGAAATCTATAAAGGAGTGATAATGGTAGTGTACTACTCACCGAGTGCGTCACATGGCGATTTTATAGGATACCTAGAGGAAGTAGTTGACGAGCTAACGATAATAGAAGAGTGCATGTTAGTAGGAGACTTTAATATAGACTGTAGGACGGATTCCTTTTATAGAAATAAGCTCTTAGCAACTATGCAGAGTCTAGGCATGAAACAATATGTTAACGAACCAACACGAATCACAAACAATAGTAAAACACTCATAGCTCTAATCTTTGCAAATAAGGAAATAAATGTGCAAGTAGTTCATGAACCTAAGATAACGAACCATGCATGGTTAAAAGTAATACTAAATCCCAACAAAAACATTCTGTAAACAGGAGCCAAGTTCTTATGGCCGTAAAAAGTTGTGAGATGAAACAAAATACGGCCAAGTTCGTTAGCTTAGAAATACCTCTTGCAATACTGAAAAAAAGCGTTTGTAAAAATTAGTTTAAAAGAACGCTATTTAATTTTTAATGAATTACATGGAGGGCTAAATTATTCAAACTTGGCCGCTACCTAACACCTTTTATGGTCATTGGTTTAAAAAGTAACGGCCAAGTTCGTTAGCTTAGAAATACCTCTTGCAATACTGAAAAAAGCGTTTGTAAAAATTAGTTAAAAAGAACGCTATTTAATATTTAAAGAGTCACATGGAGGGCTAAATTATTCAAACTTGGCCGCCACCTAACACCTTTTATGGTCATTGGTTTAAAGAGTAATACATTCTTCATATAAAAAAAAATTGGTCACTTAATCTTCAGTAGGTTTTCCAGGACATCATTATGAAGAAAGGGAATTTTTTCGGTGATAAATCGTATCTGAGAAAGTTTGATCTTTGAACGCTTATTGTAACGAGAGTTTTTAATAGCTTTAATTAATATTATCGTTTTCGAATGTAATAGACATTTAAGAAACATTGTGCATTCGTTAAAAATCGATATGAGGACTTTGAGTTTTTAGCCCGTGAACAGCTAGAACGTCGATTTGACCCACTGTACGGCCGCGGCGCGGCGAAACAATTTAAACATGTTTAAACAATCATAATGTATTAATATTGGGTATCACTGTATTCGGAAAGGTCTACAGAATCTTTTGCTGTAACGAACAATTCAATATTTTTTATAATAACATCACAATATTTGTTCAAAGTTGAGAAATATGACTTTTTTTAAAACACACACAATTTTCTCAAAAACTGTACGTCTAGGAGAAAAATTAAGGACAGCTTTGGAATCAGCGCGAAAATCTCTATAAGAATCGTATAGTGGGAATCGAAATACAAAAAGAAAGTTGAAATTTGTTGGACTGTGTTATTATCGTAGATCGGGCATTGCCATAACGCGTGATTAGGATCCTGTACTAGACAACCACATAGGCAGTTGTATCAGCAGCAAGTTTAATTTGAAAAAGGGGAGCCTTCAGCTGATAGTGTCCAGATCGAAGTCTGTTAACTCTACAAATGAATTCTCTAGGAAGCTTATGATGAGCAAACTAAGGTTTAGACCCAGAGCGGTAGAAAGATCTGAAAAATTTAATGCCCTTGAACTTTGCTTCTTCGAGAATATTATTGACTGTAAGCGTCCTACCTTGTTTTCTGAAACTGTGGGAAAAGTCAGAGTAGCGAACTAGGAACAGACAGTCAGTAGAGACGCTTCTTTAGCTAGTGCATTTACTTTTTGCACATATTGTTATCAAAATCGTGAGAAATCTAAATGAGTACAGTCTTGTACTTCTTACAAGACAATGTATACCACATTTTATTACTCGGTTCAGTTAGTATTAAATAGATATCTCGCGTCTCTTTTTCAGTCGGTACTAAAAGATTCGCCCTAGATAGTATTTCCGGAAGTTGCCGTTGGAATTTCATTACTACTGTTACGGATGACGAACAGGTGTTCAATATCATCTCTGGCAGAAACCGTCCTAGATAAACGAACAGAGCTACCCTAGATAAATCTACATAATTGTTTAGGTTAGTTTAGGGCCCAAACGTACGCACGACCAACTGGTCGTTGACAAAATACGAATGTTCACTTGAAGGGTACTGACAAGTATTACCCGTCATTGCAGGGCTATATAAGCCTTTACATTTCTACTCTCGTGGGCTAGTACTGTCGTAATCACGAATAGTGTCGCGTCGTGCTGCATCTCGGAAGTCAACTACCAGTGAGATCGGACGTTCGTTCCTTTTGAATCAAAGCTTAACCGTACAGATTCCGCGAGTTCGGTCTAAAATCTGTTAGGCAGTGACAAGGTTGCTCCGAGTCCCCCGCATTGCCAGTGCGTCAACACCGTGCGTCTTAGCTTAGGTAATATCACCTTTCAATTTCTTTCCTATTCTAAATTCAGTTCATTCGCGACACAAATACACTTGTAGAACGAAACTCTATAGTAAGAATATATTTGCCTTCTTTGATAATTAACTCAAATTCATTAAACCCATAATTATCGTCCAATATCCTAACCAAGTAATTGAACGCCCCCACATGATACAATCTTACCGCTCGGATTGTATCAATTAAATTATACTAGTTACGAGGCTTACTAATTATCCTAGCAATTCCCTGATTAACCATCAGGTTCTTTCGCGACATTCCAACTGTCCGAACAGAGATTTATCCAACCTAGCGGCTCCGCAGTTTTGCATTGGGTTCGTCCGCATCCTAACAGCTCCCTGATTTCGCATCAGGTTCGTCTGTGCTATTATACAACCTCCTAGCAGCTCCCCGGTTTTGCATCGGGTTCGTCTGCGCTTGACTCCATTCCTAGAGGCTCCCTGACTTCGCGTCAGGTTCGTCCTCGCTGTCAATAATCCTAGCGGCTCCCCAATTTCGCATTGGGTTCGTCCGCGTTCCTTAACTAACAAATTTATATCATATTCCTAGGGTGATAACCCTTCGCCGGCCACTCGTGCTGCTCGCGGCCCTGGCTCGTAACACTACCGTGGAATATATCTTTTAAAATGTATGAAAATCGACTGACTGTTCAGGAGTTCCCTAGTATTGCGAAAGTTTTCTAAGATTATCAGATTTCCCCGCGACATGGACACGGACACAGACACAGACACGGAGGCAGCGCGACAAAAGCACAGCGGGCAGAGTAGCAAGACGCTGTTGTCGATGCTTGGTTGAAATTGCGTTCATTCTTCCATTCAAATTATTTGAAGAAAAGCGCAACGAGACAGTTTTTACGGAGTCGACGATTCAATATTTATCCTAGAAATTATCGTGCTCGACGTAATCTCCTGCACGCTTTTATTATTTACCTTCACAATTACGTTGTAACGTTGCAATAATAGTGAAACAGCAATAAAATGGCCTGCTTTCTCCTTTTTTTTTATTGAAACGCTATGTTGTGGCTTGTCAGTGCTCAACTGCGATTAGCGAGCCGCTGGAAAACACGTCTCATGGAGAAGTAATGAAAGAAATAAGGGAATTATAAGGGAAAAGAGAGTGAACAAGAGTACATGCAAAGATAGTGACTCTAAGTTTGCGACTGACCTTCCATCGATGGTCTATGAATAAGGAAACATCGTGGGGATGAAAAGCAGGGCTTAGCCAATAGCAGAGTAGGAGGTTCCTTAATTAGGGCAACGCCCACGCACTCTTTAGAACCCATAAATTACTCTTAGGGACACAGATTCGTGGCGCTATGTTTGGGCCCACGCTGCGTCAAGTAACATTGAGAGCGGTACGATAAAAATAAAATTTTGAAACGGACCAAAAAGTATAAAATAATTTTTCCTAGCCCCATACTTATACTACCATAGGGTACTTTAAGTATGGGGCTAGGAAAAATTATTTTATACTATTTAGTATACTACCATAGGGTACTTTAACGCTAGATTGATCTTTTATCTAGCGATTGTGACGTTTTTTCCCGAACCAGAAAACAAAATATCTTCACCCGGCATGAGTTGGCTAATTTATGTTGAGATCGCGCTAGTGGTGAGCGCCACTGGCGGCAACTTATTATTAATGTTGTAATGGCGATGATATTTTGCTTTCTGATTCGGGAAAAAACGTCGACGTAGCAAACTTCAAAGGGTGATTTCTTAAGATAAAAGTCTGCTCTATCGCGTGGTATAGTTCGATTTTCCGCTGAACCCTTATTTTTTGAGATAAATTCAAAAATATCCTGAAAAGTTGCTGCAAAAGTGGTGACTCTCCGTCTTTAATGATTGTTTAAACATGTTTAAACATTCATAATGTATTAATATTAGATATCACTGTATTCGGGAAAGTCTAAAGAATCTTTTGCTTAAAGAACAATTCAATATTTGTTTAAAGTTGAAAAATATTTTTTTTTTTCGAAGTCTTGCCAAAACTTACTTTTGGCACACACACCAAATGTATATTTAGTATAGGAAGATCAATATCTTGATAAATCTTCAGATCACTGTGATTATCGTGATAAATTTTGTTTTCAACATTACCATTAAATATGTAATCAACTTGTTTATTTTTATAAGTGAATAAATATTACTGTTATCGTGATTTCATTATTGAAAATATGAATATTAACTTACTTTTGTTATCCACTGTAAATGAATAGATTAATAAATCTTGATTTTCATTTTAAATTGAATTTAATAAATATAAATACTTTGGAATTTTGTGATATACTTACACTTATGAATAGTAAATTCTTATAGTAGCCATACACCAGTAATAATATGTATATTTCCATTCTTAGTGATGGATTTTCATAAATAATTTTTATAAGTCGTTGTTAAACTAAACAAGTTGATTACATTAATTCCAATAAAATCAATTTCGAACGATTAAAAGCTGTTTGGATAATTTCAATATATTTTCGATTATAAAGACCAAGGATCGATTTATCGAATACAAAATGGTGGTTTCAGCGGTCTTGGGCATTGTTAGAAGACTTCGAATTCTATCTAGTCTTCCATCTAGTCAAAGTTTCTAATCACTCTGTCCTCGTACTAAAAACCGTCGGCTGAAATGAATTCCACGGACGTTAAAATTTTTCACTAATTATACGGCGTTTCGGAAGTGCCTCCTCATCTCCCTCTCGGCTGTTCAAAGGGCAGATGAATTGCCGACAATCAAGCAGTAATTGCCAGCTGATGAAAAATCAATTAGTACTTCGTTTACGTTCAATTAGTTCGTGCTGCATGGTACTCCCGTAATATTTCTTTGCATAGGCATAAACTGTTTGCTCGCGTTTCGTTGGGAACAGTGAACAATTTCAATTGCCGGCGTTGAGATCAAGCGGAACAAACTTTTCGGAAAAAGAACATCTGCGGAACTGCAAAATAACTCTGTCACCGTTGCTCAAAGCGAACGTGGTATAGGGGAGACCAGGGCTAGTTGACTAACTTTTAACATATTTAATTTTTACCAATGAACCATTAGTATTTTGTTGACTTGTTGCACACCAAAAGTTTGCACATTGACACAGGTATACAGATTTAATTTTGAATATCGCTTTGATTGAACCTACCCAGTCAGCCAGGCCTGCCTCGAGCAAAAATCGAGCCCAAACTGGCGAGCAGATAACGGGCATTATACTGGCCGAACGACAAGATGCTCGATTTTGGGCGGGAGCTGTGCGCGCATATGTCTGGCAGAAATACAGTAAAAGCTCCTTCGTTGTCCAAAGGCCGGGGGTTTGAGCGGACAACGATCGTGCCCGGACACTATTTTTGATTTATGACTGCGTCTAGATATCGCGCCGAGCAAGACTTCAGTAGAGTCGAACGTAGAGAAGGACAGAATGAAATATGGATCGCGTGACCGAAGCGTGTCGCCGTCGCCGGCACAGTTCAAAGAATGTCCTATACGCTGTTCTTCGTTGCCTTCGAAACTTTCATCGTCGATTAAACCACTAAATAAAGTTGAAATTATATCGTGTTTGGTGTCATTTTAGTCAGAGAAATGCCAGAAATAAGCTAGTGAAATTCCCATAAAGGAATAATGGAAATTAAGAAAAAAGTTTGAGTATTCGATTTACTCGAGTCAATGTTGTGGTGTTCACACCGATATATTTGAGCCGACATCAATCGTCGCCACCCTGTGGAGCGACTCGGCGTTGACAGGCAGTGGAATGGATAGGCACTGGACAACGATCGTGCCCACGATTCAGGACAACGAAGGAGCTTTTACTGTACTGGGCATCTGCCCGGCCCGACCAGTGCTTCGATTGTGTCCAAATTTTCTCGCGCATTCGCGGCGATTTCAGCCTCAGTAACGTTAGCTTCTCGATAAAATGGGGTTCCTTAAGCACCCCGCAGAATTTAAAAAACTTTAACTGCCTCAGGGCTCTGGCCGCGCTGCTACGCAATAGTAGATACGTTACTGTTTCCTCGCGCCTGCGCTGGGCCGAAGCATTGGGCCCGGCAGAAGTTGCACGGGCAGAATGCAGGCCGCTCGGTCCTAGATTTTGCTCGGCATAAGCTGATACCCCGTCTTTCTGCCGGCTGAGTGCGCTACTTATGCGCGCATAGATGCCCGGCCAAAATCGAGCACGTTTGCTTAATGGGTAGTTGCAGTTTTAATCAAGATTAGTGTGTGCAATAAGTCAACAAGACCCGGTTGTGGGGTTAGTTGACATATCTGATGGGGTTAGTCGACTTAACAGTTACTTTTAAGTGTTTAAGAAAAAATAATGGTATTAACAATACTTCAATTTTTATTTGTTCATACATACATATTTGTAGTCCAGTCAACGAAAAGTTGTAGAGGGAAATGGAAGGAACACAATTTTTAACTTTGGGTCTTTGTTTGGACTATTTTGGAGGTAAACATACTAAAAGTCCCCACTTCTAGGAGGTGAGCGGGGTGCAGCGGAGCACGTAGAAGGTCCTCTTTTTCGGTTTCCCGCTTATATCTCGGAAAGTATGCGTCCTAGCGATAAAACTATTCTATACAAAAGTAAAGCTAACAAACTGTGCCACAAGATTGATTGGATTCAATTTTTCGCTATCTCGTATAGTTTCCGAGATATCCGCGCTCAAAGTTCACTAATTGTGAAAAAGAAATTGTTGCCTCACGTTTTTCGCCTTATTTGAATGGCTAACTCTTCAGCACAATTAGTGAACTTTGAGCGCGGATATCTCGAAAAGTATGCGAGATTGCGAAAAACTGAATAGAATCAATCTTATGGCACATACTGTCAGCTTTAATTTTGTATAGAATGGTCTTATCGCTAGGACACATAGTTTCCGAGATATAAGCGGAAACCGAAAAAGGGGACCTTCTACGTGCCCTCCTGCACCCCGCTCACCTCCGGGGAGTAGGGACTTTTAGTATGTATACCTCCTGACTAGTCCAAACAAGGTCTCAAAGTTAAAAATTGTGTTCCTTCCATTTCCCTCTACACCCCCTTATGAGCATTCATTGACTGGACTATTGCTGTAGTGAATCAGATGATGATTTGTAGGCAAAATTAAGCCAGATTGGGCTTACAAATCATCATCCGAGTCACAGTTAATACACACATCTAATGCATTTTTCGTGAGCCCATTTGCTGCAACGTGTGCATTGCACTCAGTTTTCACCACAAACGCTATCGCTGTAAGATTCATTGCAGATCAACCATTCTGTATCATCTTCTGATTCTGAGGACAAGGAATCTTTCTTGAATGACGTAGATCCTATGCGTTAGTCAAGTAGCCGCGTTCGACATTTTGATCATTGTAAGGGCCACACGTGCATAACCTCGATGCGCACCGGATAAAATAAAATACCTCAAATTATGTATAGTGAATGTATCATATTTCCTTAAACTAATCATGAAAAAATATCAAGCAGTATTTAATAGACAAAAATTGGTAAGTGATCCGTTTATTTTGAAAGTGGCCCGAGTACATTTTCGAGAAAAATTAAGCTAGCAATTTTAATATTCACATTTCTACGTTATCTTTTTATTCTGAAGCAAATTGTAACTAATATATTTAAAATCACAAAGATTTTGTGAAAAGGAAATTAGCTGGTTATTAGAATGATACACAAATTTTTATTTTGAAAGTGACCTAAGTCCATTTGTCAGTTGTTTGATGTTCAGGTAGTAGCTCTGTTTTATCGATATCGTGATTAGAAACGATAAATCGGTTAAAAATATGCTGGATGCGTTTTTTGAGAAATGCACCATATAAAATTTTCTATAAGATATCAATGCATGAGAATGCAGAGTTTAAAATACTGAATTTATTACCATGTCAGGGTAAACCAAGAAAATTTGAAAATATTGTATTGACACCACTTTATAAAAATATAAGACAAATTACAACAGCGAAATACAAGGATATGATGGACTTACTACGATATTACATATACCACCGGAGCACCATGACTTCTTCAAATAATTTATATAGTTAGAAGATTTCCTGAATTGCATAAATGGTGTTTTTCAAGTTTTGCAATGAAATATAAAATAAATTGAATATTGATTTTTCAATTTGCAGCATTTTAAATTATATCGAATGGACTGGGCTGTTTCAAATTTTATGATAAATCTAGTTGTTCATTTTGAAAGTGGCTTAACTCCATTCTTGGTAAGAAGACACATATTATTCACTTAATAATTGCTATTATTTTAATAGGAATTGTAAATTTAGCTCTCTAAGATACACCTAAGGAGTGTGATACATTGGTATCCTATACGTGTATTTTTAATTTCATTGAAACGCAAACTCTTAAATATCTCAATTTAAACTTAAATGGACTTAGGCCACTTTCAAAATAAACGTCTCCAATAGTCGAAACAAAAATATTTACTTACCGCCGATGTTTTTAGATTTTTTATTCTTATTGGTATAACACGCAAGTTTCGGTCACGACAACACATTACATGTTGAGCTAGTCATTCTTGTGTTTCAATATCGCGGAAAGCAGCATCATCTACTCTATAGTATTACAGTTAGAATGAATTAGTCGACTAACCCCATTAGTCAACTAGCCCCGGTCTTCCCTACTCTAATGGAGAGCGAGAGAAATTGCAAATATTTAAATGCGCGCGGTTAGTCATCGAAAGTTACTTTTGTATCATGTGCAGCGTATATTTAGCGGGCTAATAGAGATTTTCCCGTGTTTCCACGAATCATAGTGTCACCGAAAATATCACTACAATAGTTATGTAACCAAGGGATGAGTCAATGCATGCTAGTAGTCGTGATAATGTTTTGTGCAGTTTGAAGACATCGATTTGTCAGTCACAACATGTCTGCTGCTATTTAATGACGCTATAATTGAGCGCCGTTATGTAATATCTAATTGATCCGGGAATAAGCGAGGAACAGCGTTGAGCGAGTCCTTTGTTCTTAAAAAATTTATGTCGGGTTATTAGAATTATTTTAACACATTGCACGCCGGCAATTCCACTAAGATTGTGTGCACGCATTAAATATTCATAGGCGGCTGTTGTCGCTTCTTTCTCTTGATTTTCACGCGTGTTTGCTTTTTGTTAGAACGCATATACACTACTGTGCAAAAGAAAGAAGCACCCAATATAATTATAAGACATTATGACGAACACTATCTTTATGTAGAAATTGTATTGTATAATGATTGATTTATTGCACTCAAAGTATTAGATAATGCGCAATAACACTTTATATTCTCAGATCTATTCAATTAAACAGCGGAATCATTTTTCAAAACTTACTGTGTTCTTATTTGATTTTTTATGCTTTTCTTCGTAATCGAGGGAAATTTCAAGTTTTTAATTCTGGGAAATTCCAAGATTTGATCGAGAAAAATTTCAAATGTTTTGAATTCGGAGAAATTTCAAGTTAGAAAGGGAAATTTTTCAGAGTTAGCTGACAATTCAGAAGGAGAAAACGATTCTTTTCTAATGTGCTGACAAGAAAGCAGTTAGTTTATAATGTGATGAAAACTTAAACAATTACTAAAAGCATCTTTCTATTTTGGAATTATTATTAAATAATTCAATTACTGAAAATGACATCTTTAATTATTTGTGCACATTATGGACGACTGTATACTGCTCGAACATTATTAAAACCAATTAGTAAGCGGCGTTATAATCCAGTTTATTGCACTGCTTGTGACGTAATATTTGCATGGGTAAATAAAAGATTAAATTATTAGAGAAGACTCCGGAGAACGCGAGAGTGCTGGAGTTTAATTTTATTCGAAGCGGCGCGGTACACGTGTCAGACGCCTAAGTAGAAACAGACACACCGCCGGATATGATCAGACAGAGTGGGTCCGTCATGCAACATGTATTTCACTAGGCAGCAACACATACGCCACAAGAGGCGTGAAAAGACGATCTGTGCTTTCCAAATGATGCACTTAAACACCACAGTCAATTTCGCAGAGTTGCTTCCATGAAATGAAACCTCGTCAGTGCTCAAACTATACGCTTCTTTCTTCATAATTCTGCTGAAATGAGTCTAAACATATTTTATTATTCGTTACAAATATAGACATCGGATCTTTATGCGAAATAAACGTGTTCTACCTGAATCGCAACAAACTGGAGTGAATTAGAGTGAATATTTAAAACCTTCAAAAAGTTTAAATTGTTAAAAGTTTGCACTATTTGTATATACGGTGAAAGACAAAAGTGAGAATACATCTCGAGAACACGGCATTTATTTAACAAGTATTGGATATATGCTATATTAATGGGAAAGTTATTTGAAAAACATAAAGTGTAAAAAACGTAAATCAATCTAACAAATAATATTTGAGATACAACATAAAATAGTTGAGTATCTGTAAAAATATGAATTAAAAGTGAGTATACACAACTAATTAAGAATGATTTATCTCCTATTATTAATAAAATTAGGTACATTTAATACTTTGTTGGTTCACACCTTTAGCTTTAATTACGGCAGCTAATCGTCTTGGCATGGATTCAAGCAACTTACGTGTTGTTGAAACAGAAATATAATCACATATATAGTATTTCGTAGTTTGATTTTACGGTTTTCCTTATTCGTAATTTTTATTTTGCATAAGTTTTAATTTAATATTTTCCACACATCTCTCTATTCCGTTAAGATCTGCGGATTGCGGTGGAGGATTCAGTTGATTTGGAGCATTTTGTTCCAACCAATCCTATACAATCTTTGCTGTATGTTTAGGATCACTGTCTTGCTGAAAGATCCACGAATCTGGCACTGAACTCTTCTAACACTTGCAGCTAAATTTGTTCTTAAAATATTTAGATATTGAAATCTATCCATCGTACTGTTAATAAAAGCTAATTAGGAATTCCCCGACTCCAGAGGCTGCCATGCTACCCCAAACCATAACATAATATTACCACCGCCGTGTTTGACGGTGCGAACAAGATTTTTCGGTTCTAATTCCGTATTCTTTTCCTCCAAATTTTTGGATGCCTTTTTCTTCCAAAAATTTCAGATTTACTTTCATCAGTGAATAATACGGTGTTCCAAAATTCGAGTGGTTTGTTTATGAATTTTTTTGCAAATTGCAATCGGAAAATGCGATTATTTGCAATTATCGCTGGTTTTTTCCGTGGTACACGGCCATGCATACCTTGAGAATTTAATCATCTACGAATTGTACTCGCACTCATTGATTTGTGTTGTATTTCAGATATTTCTTGAGCTAATGAAACTGCACTCGTAGTGGGATCTTCTTCCACTACTCGTGTAATTAATCGGTTATGTACTTCATGTCACTTTCTCGGAAAACTGAAACGAGGAATGTTTTTTACACTTTTTGATCTTTATACGTGTCTATGACTTTTTTTTGCAGTTCCATGACAACGATTTACTATTTTCGATTTACGATTTTCCTTCGTTTCTTAATTTAACAATAAGTTTCCTCCTGTCTTCTGAAGTTTCTGTACGTTTTTCACTCATAATTCTATTTATGCACTAAGAATTTCAAAGTAATCAACATTGATGAAAATTTACACGAATTCACGCTCGCTCAGAAATTACTGCTTCTAGAAAACCACTTTACTAGACTATCTTTCGTAACTAGACTAACTACTTTTGCTGCGTATATTCACTTTTGACGCGTTCGTAACAAGCCTACTTCTGATAGGCATTTGTTTACAAAACATTGGGAACGTAATTCACTAAGATGTGTGTTAATATACGATTGTGACACTAGAAATACCATGTACTACAACATCACAACTTTGGTTTTTGCGAAATATGCTAGAATTAAGGGATCACTTGTGCGAACCCGAAAAATTGCTCCCACTTTACGTGGTCATAACTCCGTCAAAAGTTGCTGTATCGATATCGTTAAACAATGGTTTGAAAGCCTGAAACCTCTAGTTTCAGATGCTCTGTCTCAAATTGTTGCTATGTTGGTTTTTTACAAAGTTATAGCGAGATGAAGACAACATTGACGGTTAACAAAAATTTTGTGCAACTTTGGAACATCACACGGGTAGCAACAAATTTTTTTGATAAATCGCGTTAATATCATTTGGAAGGGCTATCTTTCCTGTGTAAATTGTATGGTTGTTGAATATTGTGCGATTTTTTTATTCGAGTTATTCAACATTGAAGTAAATATGGGCTTTCTAACTTTAACTGGCTCCAGAAAGCGAAAACATTATCGTAGAATCTTGTGCAAAAAAGCAATAGAAAGAGCGTTTCTTTCCCTTCAAGGCACTCCTGTTGTTTTTTCAATTTCATTAATATTTCGATATACCAGGTGTTTCTGAAAATATGCTTAAAAAATGCACAATTTCCATTGTTCCATTAACTCGTTGTATCTCGGCGAGAAGTGACCGTAATACCATGATCCGAACGTCAGATTGAAGCAGAGATTCTGCCGATTCGGTTGAGTACCCCATGTACTCGCTGCGACAATTTTTTACTTATGGCAGCTGTGTTTGGAGTTAGTGCTTCGCAGAAATTAGCGCGCCACGTACAGCGGCAGACATCTCTGAATACGCTACCGCCGCGCCGCACAATGCGTCGGCCAAGAGAGCCAAAATCAAAAAATCAATATTTCTAAAATGTATATCTGTTTACATGAATCTATTTTAAAAATACCATTTATTCATGAACATTCGCCAGAAAAAAAATCTGAACAACGATTGAAACAGAACATGTTCCTTCCGTCATAATCCGACACGTCAACTTTTGTTGTGTTATAACCTCAAGTACGCGCATAAAGGGAAAACATTATACAACGTATTGTAAAGCGAAAAATTGAATAATTTGCGATGGATCATTTAGTTCAAGGTGTGTACTAGTTATTGTGCGCCCTAGTGGTTTTTACAATTATTATTTATCGTATTTTATTGATTCAAAGTGATCCGTTTGTTAAAACGCGAAATCGAAAATTCTTATAACTTTAACTAAGCTTTTCGTAAAAAAGGTAAAACACGTCTTGTGATTTTTGCTAGAAAATATTCGTAGGACTCTCTCTATTCTTTATCGAATTCTATAAAAATTTTCTGCCCAAGCTTGCCCCCCTAATTTAAAAAAATATTTATTTAGGAAGACACCCACAGAAACCAAGTACGCACAGATATTCGAGAAATGGTTATTATTATCATTATTATTTATATTATAAAATCGTACGAAAATAAACACGTTACTACACAATCGATTTTGACTTTTGTTTCACTTGTAGTAATACATAATACCACTATAGACGGTACGCCAACTTTGAATGCTTATATCTTGACAACGGTTTATGCAAAAATAATGTTTTTCTAGTGTTTTGAAAATGTCTTAACCTTACCTATTTGAATACATAATCAAAAATGTACATTGCCGTATGAAATTTTAAAAGTGACCTTCATAGAGCTTCTCAAGGTTACAACAATACCAAACAAATACAATCATAATATACTCCTCCATATACCCTATAACTTTTATTTGAAACATTTTTTTATATAACTTATGGTTCTTAAGATATGGAATTTTGTCCAAAAAACGGGCACTCCGACGCACTGTGCGCCGCGCCGGCCCACAGTGGAAAATTTTGACCAAACTCGATTCAAAATCAAAGAACTTTCGATTGAAATGAGGTAGAGTGACGAAAGTTATTTTTAAATTAAAGCTGACACTTTGCAGAATATGGAAAAAATAGGGAGATTATGGTACGAACGTTTTTTAACGTTGAGAAAATTCGTTAAATATGTGGGATTTCAAGAAAATGTGGTTTCTCCAATACCACGCGCGGAAAAATTTTTTTTTAAACATGCTATATATCATTTCCCATTGGTTTTTTCACCCTGATTTCAAATCTGGTCTCAAAATTTGTCTACCACCTCAGGATTTTGCAAAATCGATTTCTTGCAAAATCTTGAGGTCGTAAAAGTTAAAAAGCCCATATTTACTTCAATGTTGAATAACTCGAATAAAAAAATCGCACAATATTCAACAACCACACAATTTACACAGGAAAGATAGCCATTCCAAATGATATTAACGCGATTTATCAAAAAAATTTGTTGCTCCCCGTGTGATGTTCCAAAAGTTGCACAAAATTTTTGTTAACCGTCAATGTTGTCTTCATGTCCCTATAACTTTGTAAAAAACCAACATAGTAAGAACTTGGAGCATCTGAAACTAGAGGTTTCAGGCATTGAAACCATTGTTTAACGATATCGATACGGCAATTTTTGACAGAGTTATGATCACGTAAAGAGGGGCCAATTTTTCGGGTTCGCACAGGTGATCCCTTAATTCTTTTGAGGAGTGTATAAAACAGTGAAAAATATAAGTAATCGAAGAAAATTGTTATGGCGATTTCAACGTAAAAAGACTATTAAGGGGTGAAATCAATATTTATTTAACTACTGCTTCCCATACAATCGATGCGGAATTCTTTTATTTTGCATAAAGATCCGCAGTCTAATAAACATTAGCTGCAAAGAGGAAATATGTAATTGAAGCTTGCAGAGAATTAAAAAAAGAACGATAGACGCAACGATATGGAAGCGTTCACTTCGATACGTTAGATCGGTGCTCGAATAATTTCAGAACACGAACGGATAACACGTGGAAAATTAGGCGAGTTTGAGCGACGCGGCCGTGCTTTCCGACCAGTTAAAGATCTCAAGGTTTCCGGGTCGAGAGCTGCGTTGCGCGGGTTATTTTTAAATGTTTTGTAAGTCGTGTTCGCGCTTCAGCGTGGCTTCGAAGGTCGGTTATTGACCACCGTCGACCTCCGAATTCCTATCTGTGCTTTCGAAATTCCGAACGGGCCGAAAAAACCCGGCCGAAATCTGGCCTAAAAATGCTCCCGGTCTTCTTGCCCACGCTCAATTAATAGTTCAATGGAAGCATTCCAGCTACGTGGCCGATACTGCTCCCGAGTTTAATTAAATAATGAAAGGGTTCGCACTCGGTAATCGTTTCCCTGCGTGTTTTTCATCCGCTAGCCACGCGTTTCCATTGTTGAAAGTTCCAGTAGCTTTAACAGGCGATTTCGCGGGCCGACATTTCACAACGAACTTGTCTCGTTATAAGTATCAATATACCTGTTTCCATCCAGTCATCAGTAATGGCGTGCAAAATCACTAACCGTGATGTATCACAGTAATCGCAGAAGCTATTTCCTAGAATATAATTGTTTAGACTTCCAACTGTAATCATATATTAGAAGATTTAGTCGCACTTTTACATGTATCAATCAGCTTTTCCGTACACGCGCCGACTTCCCGTTCGCTCCCATCACTGGCAACCGCAAGGGGACTCGGTCGCTGCGCTGCACAGTGGGTTTTGACCTAACTCGATTCGAAATCAAAGAACTTTCGATAGAAATAAGGTAGAGCGATGAATTTTTTTAAAAATTAAAGCTGAAACTTTGCAGAATATAACCTTGAGAAAATTCGTTAAACTTGCACAATTTCAAGAAAATGTGGTTTCTCCGTTACCACGGGCGGAAAAAAGTTTTTTTTAACATGCTATATATCATTTCCCGTAGATTTCTTCACGCTGATTTCAAATCTGCTCTCAAAATTTGTCTACGACCTCTGGTTTTTTCAAGAAATCGATTTTTGTGACAAGAAATTTGTGGTGTCGCTGATCCCGGAATTGGAGGTCGTATCACGACTAGGTTAACGGCGACAAATTTTGAGACCAGATTTGAAATCAGCGTGAAAAAATCTACGGGAAATGATATATAGCATGTTAAAAAAAAAATTTTTCCGCCCGTGGTAACGGAGAAGCCACATTTTCTTGAAATTGTGCAAGTTTAACGAACTTTCTCAAGGTTAAAAACCGTTTGTACCGCAATCTCCCTATTTTTCGCATATTCTGCAAAGTTTCAGCTTTAATTTAAAAAAAATTCATCGCTCTACCTCATTTCTAGCGAAAGTTCAAACCGAGCGTTCGCCGACATACTTTATTTTTTTTGACACTGCCACCAATCGGACACTTCTGAGATTTTTATACAACATAGGATAGCATCATAGCAATATTTTAGAATTTTTTGGTAGGTGTCGACACAGGGGAAGATAGTTAAAAAAATTCCCACACAAAATTAATTAATTATTTTCAACTATAAATAATTAGCAAAAAATTCTGAAAAAAATCTGAAATATAGAGTGTATCTATATCTTTTGTTTGCCGTTTATCCCATGTCGATATCTTTTCTCGTTTTAGATCAAATTGCATTTAACTGCGGTGGAATTTACCTCAATATCACCCCTATCGGTGGGGGTAGACATTTGAAATTTTACACAATGTCTTTTTAGACATAAAACGATGTTTTAAGACAGGAGTCAGGAAAATCGGAGCGGGGGCCGCTGGCCCATCCCCCCTGGCTCACTGTCATCCCTATTTTCCATCTCGGTTGAATTAGTTCTCTTTTTAAATAAATCAATCACGTAGCTTGCATAAAAATATCGGTAATTATACAGAAAAGTACTGCCCACTCCGATTTTGATAAAATTTAAATATGTTATAGATATTGACATTTTGAACAACTTTTTCCTATTCCAATATTGGGGGGTCGCTTTTAGTTTTCGAGATATTTGCAAAAAACTATCGCGAATACTGTATTGAATTTTTCGTATTCCTGCACGCTCCGCTGCAACGTAAACCTGTTTCGGTGCGGCGCACAGTGGGGTATTTGGCCTGTTTAGCGCGCCAAAACTATTGCGACGTTATTAATAGTGTGAAGATCATACTATTATATATCGTTGAATTCGTCTTAACACCAGCTACAACACTATCAAATCAAAAATACAACTTAATGTTTAAAAAATCGAAGAGACCTTGTTTTTTTGTTTTAAACAAAATTTTTTCGAAGTTTTATATATTGAAGTTTATATTGAAGTTAATACTGTTAAACTTTTGTTTCAAACATTTTTTCGTCAGATTAAGAGAAATTGCTATTGCAACGTTACTAATAGTGTAAAAACTATTGCAACGTTGTTAACAACGTTATTAATAGCGTGAAGGTCATACTATTATATATCGTTGAATTCGTCTTAACACCAGCTACAACACTATCAAATCAAAAATACAACTTAATGTTTAAAAAATCGAAGCGACCTTATTTTTTTGTTTTAAACAAAATTTTTTCGAAGTTTTATATATTGAAGTTTATATTGAGGTTAATACTGTTAAACTTTTGTTTCAAACATTTTTTCGTAAAAAAAAAAAATATATTATAAATATTAATTAATTTTTATTAATTTTTTTTTATAATATAAATTAATATTCTAGCAATAATGACATTCATTTTCCTTCATTTACTTCCAAGTATCTATCACCTACAGCTCAGTTATTTCATCATTATCAGTCATATGATATACGGTCGGTTCATGCCATACTGATCTAAATCGCATAAAAAGGTATGTTACAGCACGAGACCGCATATAAACTTTTCAGGATTGTATAAAGCAATGTCTAATGATTAACCCCTAAAAAAATTAGAGGGGTGTTTTGCGGAGAAAAAAAGTTATAATTTTTTTTTCAGAAAATTAATATGTTTCATGTAATAACTTTTTTTAAAAGTGATATAATTTTTTTTCAGAAAATTAATATGTTTCATGTAATATCACTTTTAATTGTTTATTCTATCAAAACCACCGAAGAGTATAAAACAAAAAGCAGTAAAATTACTCTATAAACCTTCTTTTACATCCTAGGTATGTTTTTATCTCGATTTGATACACTAAACTTGTGAGAAAGATCATTTCTTTAACACAAGTTTTTCCATGCTTCTCTCGGTCACGAGAATATGTTACTTTCAAGTATCTACATATAGGTTACTAAATAGTACCGTTTATGGAAAAATATTATTGTAGATTACTTGCATATATATTCAGGTACATGGGTAAAAAGTTTTAGTCATTTTGAACAAAGTAAAAATTTCGACTTTTGGCGCGCTAAACAGGCCAAATACCCCACTGTGCGGCGTGGCGTTTGTTTACATTTTGACTCTGTAGAGATCAGGTAGAAAACGGGAGGGTGGAAAGAGCCGGCCTGACACCACACACACCCACCCAGTGTTTAACACGCACCCACTGTTTCTAAAAAGAAGGTTTCCGTTAAGAAATTAACATTTGCGTAAATTTTCAATATCATATTCGTAATCAGCACGTGAAAATACGTAAGAATCTAGAGTATAATTAAGAAACAGTGGGTGCGTTTGAAACACTGGGTGGGTGTGTGTGGTGTCAGGCTGGCCCTTTCCGCCCCCCTGTTTTCTCTCTTATCTCTACAGCGTCAAAATGTAAACAAACGTTGCACCGAAACAGACTTACGTTGCAGCGCAGCGTGCAGGAATACGAAAAATTCAATACAGTACTCGCGATAGTTTTTTGCAAATATCTCGAAAACTAAAAGCGACCTCCCTATATTGGAAAAGGAAAAAGCTGTTCAGAATGTGTTGCTGCATAACATATTTAAATTTCATCAAAATCGGAGTGGGCAGTACTTTTCTGTATAATTACCTAATCCTGATATAAATACTAATATCAGTGTTCAGTGTACAGGATGAAAAATCAGTTTAGAAAATTTTCCCGGCAAGCTGCAACGAGTGTCTTTGTGAGATACAAGTTTCCCGACTTCGCTGAACCGAGACTCGGAAGTCTTTAAAATTAAATCGGTGGTTCTCCTGGTGTGGCCCGGTGAAAATTTCTCGAGCGATCTTCGAAACTTCTGGGCCGCGTGAAAAAAATCTCATTTACATTTTCGAGTTATATTCGACTCGTGCAAGGCCACGCCCGCGCTCTGCGCCGAAGGTTCCACGTAGACGGGCCATTCAAAATCCAGAACGCGCCGGTGACTTTCAATGTGCCCTGCATAGGGCGAGATACACAATAGCGGACAAAAGTTTTAAAACGACTATCTTTTCAGTAGATTTAGATTCGGTAGATTTTCAATAGATTTATTAGAGATACTAAACGTCGAACAATCCTGAATTGTTCTTAACATTTACACATATTTATACAAGCTAGACTCTTTCAAAACAGAAACATTGTTTGGCAGAATGCGCATGAAACTTTCAATGCTGCTTTAATCTGCTGCGGACATTAATTTAAGACTTATTTATTAAAAAGGTATTTACGTTAATATGAGTAACAATAATTACTTCAAAAGTTAATATTTTGTGGGATAAACGTTATTTTTAATTACTGCAGCATATCTTTGTGGCATTGAATCAATTAGCTTCCTTCCCTAGCACTCTGTTTCAATTGCAGTGTAAGGTCACTCAAATTTTTAGATTTATATCTGTGTACGTTCCTTTTAACAATGTTCCACAAGTTTTCAGTCGGATTGAGATCCGGTGATTGTGATATGGCCACGGTAAAACAGTAATATTTTCTCCTATAAAATACTGCTTCACCATTTGAGAGCAGCGGTGTCCAACCTTTATGTTACTATGCCTCCCTAAAAATTTTTTTTTCCGCGTCTCCCTATCTTTTAATCGATATAATAATATAGACACGCTTTGTATAATAATAGCATTATACATTACAGAAAAGTACGGTTTTGCTATAACAATACGAACATGCATATTTATTTTTATATTAAATTACTAATTAAACTACATCTAATGCATCAAAATTTAATGCGACCGTTATTGTTGTTTATTGGCAGAAAGTTTATCAAATCCTGGGGGCAATGTGGAGAATGCCACTCGTAACTCTTTTTCGACTATTAACCTGGTTCGATATTTGGTTTTCATTGCAGCCAGTGCCGAAAAGCTTGTTTCGCATAAATAAGACACTACAAACGGTAGAAGCACATGCATTGCTTTGCAATACAAAGATTCATACTCTCCACTAAGATTCACCCAAAATTGAATTATGGTTTCACTTTAAAACTTTTGTTTCAGTGAGCTGTCGCATGATAATTCTATCAATTTTTCCTTTTCTTGATTGTCGATAAATGGATTCTTTATCCACAAAACCTTTGAGAAATCAAGATCTTTGAAATAATTTGAAAAATGCAGCACTGAACCATCCAAGTGTTCGATAAAAAGATTTTTGCTCGCTTCAATATTGGCTGTGTCGCAGAAATCTTTTGAAAGGGAAACATATTCAACTCATTCTTTTGTAAATTTGATTTCCATAACCCCAGCTTTTAATGAAAGCTTTTACTTTGTCTTTTTGTACAAGGGGATGCATTTGTGATCCCTGCATTGATTTATTTAAACCGCTCAATTATCCAAAAAATTCAACCAAATAGGCAAGTTTAACAATAAAATTATCGTTCGTCCACAAATGTGCCTCTTCATGGTGGTTTTCTTCGAGAAAGGTTGCTATTTCTTCTTTGAGCTGAAACACCCTTTGAATCACTTTTGCACGAGATAGCCAGCGAACTTCGCAATAATACAGAAGTGAGGTATAATTAGCTCCCATATCAACACACAGCTTTGTAAACAGCCTAGCTCTCAAAGGAGTGTTCTTAATGTAATTTATAATTTTTATAACTTTCGTAAAAATGTTGTTCAGTTCCTCGCTCATATGTTTTGACACTAAAGCTGCTCTGTGAAGCATACAGTGCGTCCAGATAGCATGTGCTGCTTTCTTTTTGACCAATGCCTGAAGGCCTGCTTTGTGTCCGCACATTGAGTGAGCTCCGTCGGTGCACAGTCCAACGCAATTATTCCACGTTATGTCGTTTTCGTAAAAAAAACTGTCTATTATATTAAACATCTGAATGAATGTGATCTTTTCAGGAATGGGTTTGCAAAATAATATGTCTTCTAATATATTATTTTCCGCAACATATCGAACGTATGCAATTAAATGGGCATCTTAAGCTATATCAGTTGCCTCATCTACTTGAATGGAGAATGTCGAAGTACGCAGCCGAGAAACTAATTGATCGCAAATATCTTCAGATATATCGTTGATTCTTCTTCCGACTGTATTATCAGCAAGCGGAATTTGTCGCAACTGTTTTGCATGCGATTCGCCGAACAGAAACGGAGCGTTTGTAAAGGCTTCATTTTTAAAATCTTCAGCTCCGGATAATTTTTTAATAGGGCTTAAATGAATGTATAAAAATGTAAGGAAAATGAAAATAAACATTACTTTACTGAATTTGTACTGTTATGTTACGATATGAAAAGTTTATTTATTTGTAGATATTATGGTGTGAACATTAATTTTTTATTAAAAATTTTGGCGCCTCACCTGGCAATAGCCCGCCCCTCTCCGGTTGGAAACCGCTGTTTTAGAGATATGTTTAGCATCATTATCCTGCTGGAAGATGAAATTGTTTCCTATATGTATATTCACGCGCATAAGGTATCATGGTTTCCTTCATAATGTCCCATTATTGAAACCTTTCCATAATGCCATTAATTTTTCGAATTGGTCCTGGACCGTTTCGCGAGAACGATGCCCACACCATTACTCACACACACAATTCACCTTTGTGACGTCTGATATATCGAACTCCGTTAGATGATACTCTATTGAACTTAGACACTTAAGGGAGTAGACTCCTTCTTCCAGGATTCCAAGGGTGCGGGATTCGCGTTCTGATTTCTCGATAATACAAAAATGGGGTTTTGCAGTAGTCAAAAACGCTAGATAAAAGAACGATCTAGGGCGCGATCTATTTTAAGAAATGTGTGCTATCTTTTTGACGCACCGATTTATTCGTTTAATGTTACATATTTTCCAATGAAATTATTTCTTCTCGTAATAATGTTCTCGTCTGTATAATATGCAATCTTTTTGTCGCGGAGTGTATTAAACGTTTAGCATCTCTAATATAATGCGATAATCTACTGAAAAGATAGTCGTCTTAAACTTTTGTCCGCTACTGTATGTATCGAATACGAAGCGTCAGCCTTCCAAAACTGTCGCACTTGAAGGTGACACGTTCGTTCGCTTCGTATCGTGGAAAGCCTGCGGAACAATTTTAATGGGTTCGCCCGTGTTAGTCTCGTCGTGGTAACAATGGAACTTCTTGAACGTACAGCCGTAGAACGTGCAACAGGAAGTCGCCGTAAATCTGCGGCAGAAAGTAAAGTTCTCGGTTGCTGACGGGGAACACGTCTCCTGGGATGAACGCCTTGTTATAATGTTCGAATCACCCGAGGCTGGGAAACATATCCGGCGTGGTCGATCGTGAAATCGTTAAATTTCGCGGTCGATTTCCGGTGAGCTAAAACTAGACGAGCGCCTCGCTTTGACTGACTACGCGGCCTGTGTCTGAGCAACACGCGAACTGGCAGAGAATAGAGACAACAGCTCCGCCAGTTGGCACACTGAACGAAAGAGAGGAGAAGAGTGGCTCTGTACGCGTACGTGTTGACTCTCTTTCGTCTCATCGTCCGAAAACACGAGCCGGAAAACATTTCACCTTAAGGTGAAATGCTCTAAGTGTGGACAAGCCAAAAGTGATGCCTAAATCTGGACAATTGAATTTTTATAGTAAAACCAATCATTAAGAGAATAAATAATTATTTTATATATTCTGAGAATCTCTCTCTCTCTCTCTCTCTCTCTCTCTCTCTCTCTCTCTCATGCATACTTGATTTTTACATTAATGCATTTTTGTTTGGTTTTCGATATATTATTATATTTGATCCTTAGTTCTGGAATTATTTGTCAGTTTTTTTTTTGGAGATAAGAGGAGCGTTCGGGTCCGCTCGCGTCAGTGTTTTTCTTTTCTATGCTCTGTAATTTTTTTTCTATGGCAGCAGAACCTTTTGGATATTAGACTATAATGTATAAACGACAATAAATAATTTTTTCAGAATTTTGCACCCAAGAAAAATAGTCCCAATTTCAATTTTCCCAACCTGTGGGCTCGAGGAGCCCCACCCCCCATTAATGGAAATATGGGATAAATAAACTGAACCTGGTTTATAACTGTTGGGTTTTTAATTAAATTGTTCTTCCGATATATCTGAACTCTTGAACATATTACTTTATTGTAAATTGAATTATACATATAGAATATAAACTTTATGGAACGTTATTACATTTTCAGGTATCATCGTTTTTAGGCACAGAAAACGGACTCTCTCATTGGCCGTCCTTTTGGTAGACTCGCATTCGCGGTGGCGTCGCTGTCGGTTACGACGGACCGATTTGAATTGAATGTTCGCCTGTATTGACCAATTTTCAACAATAACCAATAAACTATCATTTATTTTTATGCTCATGGAACGATGTCGTGACACAATGAATACCAGAAATAAAGTGAACATGAAACAAAAGTAACTTATAAAGTAGTGTTCAATTGTATTAAACGAATTCATTTTTGTTTTATCGATTATACTATTTTAAATAAACCAACACCCATAGAAGTGCTAGGGTTAATATGAAAATGTAGGTACGCGGAGTGACGATTTAAATTGATAACGAGCGCGCGGGATGAAAGATTGATCCCGGAATGATTGAGAATCAGTGTGTGTGCTGACCGTTCCGTTTCGTTTTTCAGAAAATGTCGTCGATGCGAACACAATCGACCACCGGTGGTGTGGTCGGTCTGAGCAGCGTCGGTTCTGATCGCACTGGCGCAACCTCGACCGCCGGTGGTTCTCATTCCCATTCTCACCGGAAGCACCATCATCATCACAGGAGCAGAAGCGCGCCGAGGGCGCAGGAGAAACCGCCGAGGAAGCGTCATCTTAATACCGGCCACAGCCTCGCCTCCATTCCCAGCCAGATTAAGCTGTCGATGCTGAACAGCGGCCTCATCTCGTTCGGTGAGTTCCGTCTCTGTTCTATACTCCGTTCCAGCCACCATCGTTAGACCATTTGCTCTCCATTTCATTTTCGATCCGGTCCTATTCGCCGGACTCTCATATCGAGCGGGGATCAGCTACTCGTATTGTTCACGATCATCATCAGGGTGAAAAATCTGTGCAAAGTTTCAGACCTCAAAGATTGACGAGAAAACGTGCCCCAAATGAATTAAACATTAAAATGATTAATTTAATGCTCGTAAATCGTTTTTCTAAACTGAACATCTTCTAAACTGTTTGCAGCGTTGAAAAATATGTTCAACACAACTTGTAGGTCTAGACAGGCTGCGTCGTTATGTCTTACTACTTTTTTTCATAAAATAAACGGTTTACGAAAATATTGAGGAAAACGTCGAACCAAAATCCAAAAATTTTTTCGTAAATTTTTGTAGAAAATTGTAGTGTGGTTTCATTATACAGGGTGGGGCAATAACTATGTCCACCTTGAATATCTCCGTTATTTGCAATAATATGGAAAAATGTTATGAACAAAAATTGCACGGTACTGGAGGGGACATGTTGTGACAAAAACATTTTTTGCGTGGGTGGAGGCATAGAGGAGATTCCAAGGTTACCTTGATTTTTTAAAAAGGAATGTCCTATTTTTTATACCACAGATCGATAGAGTATCAAATTCTGAGTATAAAAGTGTTGACCTTCATATGTCCTAAATCTAATAATTTACGAGATATTATCGAAACAATTTTCTTTCTTCTTTTGATAATATCTCGTTAACTATTAGATTTAGGACATATGAAGGTAACACTTTTGTACTCAGAATTTCATACTCTATCGATCTATTGTATAAAAAATAGGACATTCCATTAAAAAAATCAAGGTAACCTTGGAATCTCCTCTATGCTTCCACCCACGCAAAAAATGTTTTTGTCACAACATGTCCCCCCCTGTACCGTGCAATTTTTGTTTATAACATTTTTCCATATTATTGCAAATATCGGAGATATTCAAGGTGGACATAGTTATTGCCCCACCCTGTATAAAAAAAAAATATAGTATCTGCGGCAAAATATATGCAATTAAAATAAAGAGTTTCGCAAATTAAAAAAAAGACCACATTTTTCGCTAATGTCACACTTCAATTTTCAAATTTCAGAAAAAATGTTTGTATTTTGGTCCGAAGTTTATCTCAATTTTATCGAAAACCGTTTGTTTTACGAAGAAAAATAATACGACATAAAAGATGCAGCCTGTCCAGATCTACAGGTTTTGTTTAACATATTTTTCAACGCGGTGAATAGTTTAGCAGGTATTCGAGAAAAACGATTTTAGGAGCATTAAATTAGTTACTTTAATATTTAATTCATTTGGGACACCATTTCCCGTTATCCGGTGGAGCTCAAACTTTGCACAGATTTTTTTCGAGTTATTTGGAACAACTTTGGGGGGTGTCGTAAAAGATATTTTGACAATAATAAATAAAAGCCACCCTAATCATTATTCTACTTCTCCCCCGTTGATTCCGCGCCTATTACACCCGCTTCAAGAATTAAGAGGCTGCTGCGATAAAGAAGCACCGCCGCTTTTTTGGATATTTTTTGGGAAGCTCGAAAACTTTTTGGGAAATTCGAACAATTTCAACGGAAAGCACGGTTTCAAACGCGATATACAGGGTATCCCAAAAATGTTGTACTTCGTTGAAAGGTGCGGCGATTTCCGGGTCGTTTGAAGTTACTTGTTCCTTCGCGAAGGAGTTATTAATGAGAAACTTAGGCTGTTCTTTACTTTACGGGACCAAAAATTTTTGCCTTTCTCCTATGAATTATTATCTTTTTGGTATGTAATCCAGTAGATTTGAACGAGGAGAGCCTGGGAATCGAAGTTTCGATCCTGTAGAATCAATGGTTCAAAAGTTATGGTTGCTTAAAGATGAGCAAATTGCATTGTTTTTGACAGGTAAGCGTGCCACCATATTGGTTTTAGTGACGATCGGTTGCCGCTTACCGAGCAAAGCCGCTAGGTGGTAGCACAAGCATGCGGTAATGTCTATATTAGTTGGTTGGTGGTTAGATTAGGTGGGGGTGGTTATGTGAGGCCGGCCTGTCTATGTATTGAGACATCTATCTCTTTTTGTAAATATTTTCAAAGATATTTCTTCTCAAACATTTTCTAAGATATTTCCTCTATGTTAGCGATATTACCGCGTGTCCGTGCTGCCACCTAATCACTACAAACCAATATGGCGGCGCGCTTACCTGTCAAAAACGCTGCAAATTGTTCAAATTCAAGTAACCATAACTTTTGAACCATTGATCCTACAGGATCGAAACTTCGATCCCTAGGCTCTCCTCGTTCAAATCCACTGGATTACATACCAAATAGATAACAACTTATAGGAGAAAGACAAAAATTTTTGGTCTCGCAAATTAAAGTTTACCCGGAACTTGTATCAATCAGAGCGCGGCTACAGCAGACGGATTTCGGCTGGTCCAATGTCAATGCCACATTCAGTGTGACCTGTCAGTCTTTTCCAACAGACGACGCTCGCGCGTGAACACTCACACACCGCTAGGTTACGCGAGGATTGCAAGGGTCCAGGATTCCACTTCTGATTTCTCGATAATGCAAAGACGGGGTTTTTTAGTAGTCAAAATCGCTAGATGAAAGATCAGTCTAGGGCGCTGTTTGCCTCAAAAGTCCTTCTTTTACGTTTCCGAGCAATGGTTTCACAATATTCGGCTGCGTGTTGCCCGTCGAAGAGGCTAGTAACAAGTAAGCAAAACCATTGCTCGGAGACGTAAAAGAAGGTCTTTTGAGGCAAACAGCGCCCTAGATTGATCTTTTTTCTAGCAACTTTGACTACTAAAAAACCCCGTCTTTGTATTATTGAGAAATCAGAAGTGGAATCCCGGACCCTTGCAATCCTCGCGTACGTATACGTGGTCTAGCGGTATGTGAGTGTACCCTAGCGGTGTGTGAGTGTTCACGCGCGAGCGTCATCTGTTGGAAAAGACTACCTTAAAACATAATTCGCCGAAACAAAGCGTGAAACAGAAACAGAAAATGTCTGGTAGTATTATCGAGGAGCAAAGATAATGAGATAGCGTACATAACAAAAAATGACCAGTTGAGGTGCTTGTTTATCGCTGCAATCCTTTCAAATATTGCCCAATATGATCGATCGTGAAGCATACCTCATAGCCCATTCGATTCCTTCACGGTTCTCAGCTATAATATCGGAATATCCATAAACTGAGGTGTCCCGCGGCAATCTTGAAGGTGCGTACTGTGCTGAAATAAAAACCCTAGCTGGATTAGGGGGTCTTTGTTTCATTTTTAACGAAGTAAATTTCTTAAACCTTCTACGACGCTGTCCGTGTTTATGTCGACCCCGATTTCCGAGAGGAGCACTTAAATTCTCGGTTTATGATTGATTTACATGCATTTGATATGATAAAATGATGAATGCGTGTCCCTTTGGAGATACGTTCCGAGTCAACGACTCGCTCAGGTGGCAGCAAACCCAGCGGACTCATTAACGAATGCGGTTTTTTTGTAAGTCCGCGGCAGTTAGAGCTCCCAGACGGTCTTCGTTATTTCAAAATGCTCAGAGGCGTGTGAAAGAGAACGAAATTAGACGAGGTCGCTTTTTATAACACTGGCGAAGGTACCCCAGCACGGATCCACTGAGTTTACTATGGACTCATCCTGAATCGTTAGTTTCAAGTATACATTCTGAGAAACAGGTGTTAATTGTCCGTGGCTGATCCGATTGATCGTTCGAACTTGATGTGTTTTCACTGCGGGTATCGACTATGTGTTTCGAAGGACCACCTTCCAATCGAAAGGAAAGAAATACTAGAATTCTATCAAGACTTTGGCAGCGGCTGAAGTGGTGTTCGATTTGAGCACTCGCGAGTGGCGCGCGGATGATAGTTCCGCTCAAGTTTGCAAGGCTTGAGCTCTGTTAAATCGCGGACGCGTTGGCTCGCGAATGCCGTCGGATTGTTGCCCGCCAAATTAATCTTGGGCAGCCAGTTCAATGATCGTTTGTGAGAAAGGTCGTATTTGAGGAATCGCGTATCATCCCAGACCTGTCAGAGGATTCGTTAGTAAGGCTATTCTAACAGATCTTGTCTTATACACGAGGGATCTGACTGGTGTGATCCGTTAACATCACCTTGGCTTGTCTTGATGGATGGACAAGGAAGTACTGTTTGTGTATAAAGTCTTATATGGTGCGCGAATGATCAACAAGCTTGTGCGTTATACCATCTTGTCTCCACGAGGACTGGATGACTAGATTTCCAGTCTTATGTGAATTTAAGGGTACTACATATGCTGAAGACGTGAAGCAAGACGGACTGTGTTAAGAACTGAAGAATGTCACGGTTCTAGATCAGGAACTGAACTGAGTGATCTCGACTTCCAGTCACAGTACTTCATATTATAGTTTATTCTATTAATAGAAATATAATAAATTAACTTTAAATATAAAAACATAACAGAGATTAAAATCAATGTATTAAATAGTAACGTTCGGTTGCATTATGAACAGTTTCTAATTATAAGAATTTGTTTATGATTTATTACTAATATACAATGTCTATGATATATCTATAAAACTAATAACTCATAAAAAAATGTAAGTAGAATATATTTAAACGTATTTATGATACGACCTAATATTTTACTTTGGGTTTACAGCAAAATAAAAATAAAAAATGTAAGAATGTTTATACCACTGTGTGTGTGGATGACTGAGTGTTTCACTCATATGTTTATCTGTTATATATAATTTTATTGATTTATGCGTTGCGTTAACGCTTTTGTTAAGGGGGCCGGCGCGGCCGTGCAAGTGTGCGGGCACACGCACACATCGCTAAATTCGCATATACGTATATATGCAATTACAAGGTTTACGAAATTACGAAATGACGCTTCAGCATTGCAATGAGGAGTTCAGAAGTGATCAATTGTGATTCCTAAAAGTCAGATATATGGTGCTACGGTGCCCAAAATGCATATTTTTACGTTACAGAGGAATAATTTGTAATATTCGGCAGACACCGCCTGTCACAAATAATAATACAGCACCTCGAGGTTTCGAAATTTTGCACTAGTAGCACCACTGTCTCGTTCCTAAAGTGCACGTTACAAATGTTATAATAAAATACGGCTGATAATGCGGGTCGCGATATTATATTGTACATCGTCCATGCAAACACTAAATTTATTGAACAAAAACACTGGTACACGAAGCGGCTATCTTCCGACGTCTTGCTTACTTCGGTTGCCTCGTGACAGGCCAATACCAGTGGTGTTGGACAGGCAATATCTGCCGAATATTATAAATTATTCTAATAACGGTATAACGGTATAACGAACGACCTGCATTATCAGCCATATTCTATTGGAACATTTGTAACGCGCACTTTAGGAACGAGACAGTGGCGGTACTAATGCAAAATTTCGAAACCTCGAGGTGCTGTATTATTATTTATAAACAGTTCCCCGTGAGCGAGCAACGGATCGCAACGTGTCGTGTCAAGCCTCCTTTCAAAAACGAAATAAATAACCGGCAGTAAATATTTAAAAGAAATAAAAAGTAATTGAACAAAATTATAGTACGTACAGTGGCCGACGAAAGCATTTGTCAGTACGACTACTTCTGTTTACCACTGCGTATATTGCACATTAACTCTAAATGATCTTTATTTAATCGATTGATATTTTAATATTTTTTGTTGGAAAAATATTAACTATAAACGTCTATTATTTTACAGGTAAAACGATACGCTTTAAAGCAAGAAAAAAGTTTTATTATTTACACAATCACGCCCGAGCTGTGATTGTCACGAGCGTGAACGTTAAACGACGGAACTTCATTGTAAAAATTAGTATAGTTCTGTAATTCAATTTCGGTATTAAAATAAACTAGAGAGTCTCTACTTTATGATATTATGTAGAAATCATCGTGTGGGGCGAAGCGACGTGGGGCATATATTATATTATACTAATTCATTAACGAAGAATAGCAACATGGAAAAAAATAAGTTCCATCTTTGACATTTTATTTAAAAAAATAGAGAAAAGTTATCGACAATTTGGAATCACTAAAGTTAAAATACATAGTTTGAGATGCTACATCCATCATATAGTATATATGTATATAGGAAATTTAAATGCTCCTGAGTAAATTTTTAAATATTTATAGCGCGTACGGAAATGTGGCCATTTATTTACAGGTTAATCGTCCGTCTTTAAGGAGAAGTTTGTACGCTCTGTAAACATTCAACAAAAGAATTTAAAGTTTTAATATTCAAGGTTTTTAATACATGGTTACTATATGTATTGGCACAGTTAGGTTTTGTTTATTTGAAAGTGAATTTTGTCCAGCTAAAATGGCCATCTATCACACGGTACGTCGCATACTGGGCCAGAAACCGATCTTTTTTGACAAAAACCTGCCGACAACTCAGTTTTTCATCGATTCAATTGGATTTTTTTTTAAATGTTCGTGAAGGACTATACTTTGATGACGTGCTGCGCGAAAATCGTTAACTGTCACAAACAAGAATCCTTATCTACAAAGCCCAATAACTCCGATACTTTATCCGCCCATACCATAAATTTGCATGTCCCAGCTGAGTTGCCGACACTTCTTAACCCTAAACCCTAAACCGCAAAACTTTAAACTGTAAATCTGGCCCTGAGAATTACCAATTGAATAGAATTACATTCGGCACTTATGAGACTTGCCATTAATTTATTGATCCAACAGCAGCGTTTTCGCTTCTTGAGGAAGAACTTCCTTGTGCTTGCCATCCTTTATTCTTAGAGAGCTTATAAGTGGATCGGATGATAATAACATATGCCGTATAATATCTATATTTGTCTTTTTGCGGCAACACATTCGGGAGTTTTCAACTCGTGATTTCCTCAAGACTTTATTATTTGCCTCTTGTGGCTCTTCTGAATACAAACCAATTGGCAGTTCAAATGTAGCAAGTACTTCACTTCCATGTTGCAGCACCTTATGAACTGATGGAGGTAGTTTACACCATGGATAAATTTTAATGCACAATTTAGCCGTCTCCGAACAATATTCTTTGAATTTCACAGAATCAGCTTTCTTGTCACACGTAATTATCTGAAGAATGTTATGCAATCTTGTGATAATAACCGCGTTTAATCCAGTCACTGCAGCAACTGATTGGGCTTTTCTAAAAAAAGTTCGGGCCACGTTCCCAGTATTTGATGTACCAGCTCCCTGTTTGACAACATCAACTGTGATTGATAGCTCTTTCAAAGAATTTTGCACTTTTTTCTTCCTTGCCGCCTTTAACTTTTTTCCTTTATGGTTCTCGCAGATCCTTTTTCGAAATCTAAGTTGTATGAAACATGTAGAAGGTATTCCATGAAACGGATCCAACAGTGTAGGGTCGAGAGCCGGTATTTATAATATTCTTCATTACACGGCAGACTATTAACGTGTTCCAAATCATTAACTAACTTGGGCCCGACTGAGCATACATATATTACAACGGCTAGACCAGTGGTCCCCAACCCCCGAGCCACGGACCGGTACCGCGGTCCGTGGATCAAATGGTATCGGGCCGCCCAAGGAACACAATAAATACAATTAAATTAAAATTATTAAATCAAAACAATCTACAATATAAACAATCAACGTCCTTCCCGCACACTTTAGCGGGCCGCCGTAAAATTACACTGTTCAACAGCCAAAAAGTATTTCGATTCCCACTATGCGATTCTTATAGAGTTTTCCGCGCTGATTCCGAATCTTTTTTTCATTTTTTTCCTATACGTCCAGTTTTTGAGAAAATGGAGTTTAAAAAAAAGACATATTTTTCAACTTTGAACAAATATTGCGATGTTATTATAAAAGATATTGAATTGTTCTTTACAGCAAAAGATTCTGTAGACTTTCCCGAATACAGTGATATCCAATATTAATACATTACGATTATTTAAATATGTTTAAACAATGATTAAAGACGGAGATGCACCACTTTTGCACCAATTTTTGCGGATATTTTCGAATTTATCTCAAAAAATAAGTGCCCAGCGAAAAATGGAACTATACCACGTGAAGGAGCAGACTTTTATCTTGAGAAACCCCCCTGTGAAGTTTGCATGGTCGACGTTTTTTTCGAACCAAAAAGCAAAATATCTTCGCCCGACACGAGTTGTCACCAGTGGCGCTCACCACCAGAACGGTCGTTCGCTGCTCCGTATTCCGTATCCCGTCGCTGCGCCATATCCCGTCCCGAGCGCCACTGGCGGAAACTCATGTCGCGCGAAGATATTTTGCTTTCTGGTTCGAAAAAAACGTCGACCATGCAAACTTCACAGGGGGGTTTCTCAAGATAAAAGTCTGCTCTTTCGCGTGGTATAGTTCAATTTTTCGCTGGACCCTTATTTTTTGAGATAAATTCGAAAATATCCGCAAAAATTGGTGCAAAAGTGGTGTCTCTCCGTCTTTAATCATTGTTTAAACATGTTTAAACAATCATAATGTATTAATATTGGATATCACTGTATTCGGGAAAGTCCACAGAATCTTTTGCTGTAAAGAACAATTCAATATCTTTTATAATAACATCGCAATATTTGTTTAAAGTTGAAAAATATGTCTTTTTTTAAACTTTATTTTCTGAAAAACTGGACGTATAGGAAAAAAGTGAAAAACAGATTCGAAATCAGCGCGGAAAAGTCTATAAGAATCGCATAGTGGGAATCGAAATACTTTTAAAAAGTTGAAATTTGTTGGACAGTGTTATTAAACGTTGACCGGTCCGCGGCGATAAAAAGTTTGGGGAGCACTGGATTAGACGATTTCTGTTGAGTAAGTATATAACAGACTTTACCATCGATCATTGTACACCGGATATCAAAACGTATGATATGGTATGGACGAATGAAGTATCGGAGTTATTGGGCTTTGTAGATAAAGATTCTTGATTGTGACAGTTAACGATTTTCGTTTAAAAAAAAATTCCAATTGAATCGATGAAAAACTGAGTTGTCGGCAGATTTTCGTCCAAAAAGATCGGTTGCGTCGCACAGTGCGGACAAATGGCCTAATATTCGCCACTTCTCTAAATTTGGTTATTAATGTATATATAGGTAATTTTTTTACAGAAAATGATATTTACCAATATAATTAATAAATTTATTAAGAAATTAACAATTTTTATTTAAACAAAAATATGTTTTTAAAAACTAACAAATTTAAAACGAAATTAATAATAAATGAACCATATTTAATAATAATAATAATAAACTTAGACAAACTATAATAGTATAAACAAAATTAACAAACTTAACAAAACGCTATTCGCTATCCGAGTCATCCTCGGTACTTTGAATGTGATCCAAAACGAATCATTCAATCCCGTGATCTTGCACATTTCTGATTAAATATTGATCAATTTCAGTAAAATCGCAAGATTTGCTTTGTGTTGTCGTTTCTCGCGATATTTCAATCTCTTCAAATAAATCGTCCACCCTGTATAATTATTGCAAAATTGTATTGTGCATAAAAATGATTATTATGTATATGATTATTAATAACAATTTCCATCCTAATACGCATTTTTTGCAAAAGAAATGTATTTCATATCGTGATATACACGAATATTGAATTTTTCTGTGGCGGACAAATGGCAAAATTTTGTACAAACATCCAAATTTGTTTACGAATGTATATGTATTGGTAATTATTCGCTGAAAATGAAATTTAACGATATAACTAATAAATTTATAAAGAAATTAACGACTTTTCCACAATACAACATAAAGGCAAGGTACGGGCACTTATTAAAAAGTTTATAAAATTAAGAGTAGCAGTTAGTTGTAGGCTAAACTATGAAATTCTTAAACTACAACAAGTAATATATCCGAATATGTCAAAATCTCAGGATATTTTTTGCCTTTCTCGAGATATGTTAATTTGAAGTTTTATATGCAAGTAATAAATGAAACCACCGTTGAAAAGTTATACAAAAAATATATCTACTTTATTAAATGTAAAAAGAATGCATATACCTTGTTGAGCATTTTCCATTATACAGAATTATTATTGCAACACTGATTTACAATTAATGTAATATTATTTGATTTTTGGGACTCTGGAGAGTGCGACACATGGTAAAATTTTTTATAAAAATCTAAATTTGGTTACTAATGTAAATGCAATAGTAATTATTCACAAAAAAAAATGTAACAATAAAATTAATAAATTAAAAAAAAAAATTAACAATATTTATGCATAAAAATTATTGTTATATGATTAATAATATCAATTACCACCTAATAAAACGTTTTGCCAAAGGAATTTACCGTACATCGTGATATACACGTGTAGTGAGATATGCCCCGTTTGTCCGCACTATGCGTCGCACAGTGGTTCCAAATCCCCAAAAGCTGGCCAAAACCCCTAAACGTACTTCAATTTTTCCAAAAATTGGTATTCCATGGTTTTCGGGTCCGCTGATTACGAATCTGAACTCAAAATTCGAAAAAACAAAATGGCGGATCCAATATGGCGAACGCATACGTTAAAAAATTGTTAGTTTTGTTCAAAAATTACTATACTATGGTTTTCGGGTCCGCTGATTACAAATCTGAACTCAAAATTCGAAAAAACAAAATGGCGGATCCAATATGGCGAACGCATACGTTAAAAAATTGTTAGTTCTGTTCAAAAATTAGTATACTATGGTTTTCGGGTCCGCTGATTACAAATCTGAACTCAAAATTCGAAAAAACAAAATGGCGGATCCAATACGGCGAACGCATACGTTAAAAAATTGTTACTTCTGTTCAAAAATTGGCATTCCGAGGTGTATCGTACGTATTGCGACCACAAAGCACAAGAAGATGCTCGGAAACTCATTTGAGTTGCATACGATAATGCATCATCTGAAAAATTTGCCCGAATATCTGCTGTTTTTCTTCGCTTTGATCTTTCGCTGGAGGTTTCAAATTCTAAAGGACGGCCAATGATGTTCGCATGATTGTCGCTGTCTGCAGGTATACGGAATGCAACAGATACATTAAGCCACGTAGCAAACCTTCTAATAAAGGAATCTTCCGTTCTCTTTACACTTTGCCATTTTGTCTTAATTTTAGAAATTAAAATCCCTAATGCGGTCTTTGTTTCATGATTTACATCAATTAATTTCCCGTGCTGTTCGCATATCTGATTCCGAAGGTGTTCAGATATTATAGTAATATCACTATTCAAATAACACTTAATTATTTGAAAAATCTGTTTTCTCGTCAATCGGATTTCGTTATTACGAGACCCTGAAAGTAAATAATAGAAATCAATATTTGAAACATTTTATCTAAGAATTAATTAAAAAGTTAATTAATTACTTCTATAAATTAATTTACTTAGACCTGTCTGTCCCTTAAAGATCGCTTCCTCTCTAGCTCTCTTATTAAAACGTTTATATCTCGGTAACAAATTAACGCAAAATAATGTTATTATATTGTTTTGAAATTGTCTGAATGTCAGCTATAAGAATATATGAAAAAATAACCCTTTTTTTCAAAAATTGACCCGTGACCTTCGCAGGACGTTTCAAGGTCACTAATAAGTCAAACGCATACCATCGTCAAATGTGTTCCTTCAGACCGTAAAATTTTTATTTCAAACATTTTTTAGTATCATTCATACTTTCCGAGATATTTTGGTGGAAGCTAATAAAATGCTTACACTGAGCTAAATAAAATGGTGGTACGTGAGAAATGGCAGTACTCGGCAGTTAAGATTTTAGATTTTGCAAGATAATAGTATAATCTAAGACCCTATGTAACGCACGTGAAAAACGCGCGTGAAAAATGCCTGTCTAACGAAAGCGAAGTTTCGACTACGACTGCAACTCAGGTAAAAAAATGCAAGAATTTTCCCGTTTACCCCACTACGGAGTCACTATTAGAGTACCCATCCCAATGGGTAAAAACGTCCTAGCTCATAATTCATTTTTGGGGTTTTGGCCAGCTTTTGGGCGTTTGGAACCACTGTGCGTCGTCGCAAAACTACAAGAAGTCGCTCTACAACAGGTCCTCATTTTAGCAAAAGAACTATGCGAACAGCTTTGTATAATCCTTGTAGGACATTCGCTGCTCGGAAGAGTGCAGTCATTTTGTCACATTGTTCGTGAACGATAATACTTGTATGTGAAAAAGGGGACGATTGGAGTCGCCTAAAAACCAGTACGGCGAAAGACGCGAGAAGATAATGGATTCGAATTTTCGTAAAGACCAAAGTGCACCTTCTCTTTCAATTATGTAGTCTTAGTCAAAGCGGAGATTTTTCATTGAAAATACGCAACCCGAGAGGATCGAAGGAAGAATATCCTTGACTGCTGCGTAGAGGGCTCAAAATTAATGAGCTTCTTTGAGTGTATTGTGTTGTGCTATTTCGAGTTTTATCGAGCACCGGACGTGATACGAGAGTCGGATAACCTCCGGCAGGGCTGACGGCTAGCTTTAATTTGTTTGAATTTAATCCCATCGCAGGATACTCGGGAAGTTTTCTGTAATTTCCGATTCCTCTTCGCAGAACTTGACGTCTCGTTAGAAAATGAGCTGGAAAGTTTACTGCGAACTTGTCTTGGACGCTGAAATAGCCTGACAGAGTGCAACGCACGTATCTCGTATAACGCCACTTTGCAGTAATAAAAGCCACTCCGTATGACGGATAAATATATTATGCAGTAATGTTCGAGCGGGGACGGAACTTGCCGGCAACTTCTTTCTAGCGAGTTCCAAGGGACCAAAGGGTGAGCACGATGAATTTTAGTTACGGCCGCCCATGGGAACTCGAAAGTTCGGCCAGGGTTACGAAACACTTTACACGTTTTTTAATTTATCATCGCATCTTCGACGGTCGGCTGGAAAAAAGTACAATGGCCGTATCGTTGAAACTTTTGAAATTTCATTAACCGGTAGCTGTGTTAAAATTTTTCATTTAACACATTGTCGCGTCCGAACATTAATTTCTCGCCCGATACATCAGATGATTGCATAAGTGCGTGCTCGATTTTCACGGATGTCGCAAACTGTACTGCACAGCGGAGTGTAAAAAGAAATTATATAATCACCATTCTTTTCTAATTGTAGAAAACAATGGTGACTATACAGGGTGAGGCGCCAGAAACAGGCCACCCGAATGACTCGGCTGCTATTGGTGGTAGGAAGAAATACATTAGATGGAACTTGCTTGGTTTGGAGGGGCATTAATCAGATGTTAGTAACTTTTTTTGTAGGTGGACATACATCAATCGATGCAACTGGTCATTCGTTACAAAAAAGTACAAACCTATGTATGTCGAAAAGTTAACAGTTCAGGAGATATTTCAATTTAAATAACTCTAAGACACCATTACTGTCGTACTAAGACGTTAGCGTTTACTTGCTAGTGTAAATTGAACAGTTGAAATTGAAATTGAAAAATTGACGTTGAAAATGAAATTGGAGATTTTAAATTAACGAATTGAAATTGAAAAATTGAAGTTGAAATTGAAAAATTGACGTCGAAATTGAAAAATTGAAATTGAAGAGTTGAAATTAAAGTTGAAATTGAAAAATTGGAGTTGAAGTTGAAGGGTTGATATTGAAATTGATGTTGAAATTAAAATTGAAGTTGAAATTAAAGTTGAAAATGTAGTTGAAGAGTTGATATTGAAATTGAAGTTTAAATGGAAAATTTGATGTTGAAATTGAAATTAAAGAGTTGACATTAACAAATTGAAATTGAAGAGTTGAAATTAGCGACATGAAATTGAAAAATTAAAATTGAAATGGAAGAGTTGAAATTAACGAAATGAAATTGAAAAATTAAAATTGAAATGGAAGAGTAGAAATTGAAGTTGAAATGGAAGAGTTCAAATTGAAGTTGAAATTAAAGTTGAAATTGAAAAATTCAAGTTGAAAATGAAGTTGAAGAGTTGATATTGAAATTGAAGTTGAAATTGAAAAATTGACATTGAAATTGAAATTGATGTTAGCGTTTACTTACTTGTATAACGTCTTAGTACGACTGTAATGGTATTTTAGAGTTATTTAAATTGAAATATCTCCTGAACTACTAATTTTTCGACATACATAGGTTAGTACTTTTTTATAACGAATGTCGAGCTGCATCGATTGACGTATTAAAAAATACCTCATTCTATTTAAAAAAATGGAGATGACCTTCATATGTCCTTTACACGTCCACCTACGAAAAAGCTACTAACATCAGATTAATGCCCCCTCGAAACCAAGCAAGTTCCATCTGATGCGTTTCTTCCTCACACCAATAGCAGCCGAGTTAATCAGGTGGCCTGTTTCTGACCCTGTATAATTGATTAATAAAGCTGTATTCTTTAAAATTTAACCACTGAATTTTATTTTCAAATCGGGCATTAACTTTTGAAATCATCCAATATTATGTGTACCAAAGCTGAGGATGTAAAAATTATTGGCAGAGCAGTTGCTGTTAGTTTATTTCCAATGTTTCGTTCAATAACCAAAAAAATATAGAAAAATAATGGGGTAAACTTTACTTTACCACTCAAAATTTTTGCCTTTCTCCTATAAATTATTATGCATTTGGCATGTAATCTAGTAGATATGTACCAGGAGATCCTGCAGATCGAAGTTTCGATCCTGTAGGATCAATGAGTCACGAGTTATGGTTGCTTAAAGTTGAGCAATTTCCAGTGTTTTTGACAGGTAAGGGCGCCGCCATATTGGTTTGTAGTGACGATCGCACGCCGCTTACCGAGCAGAACCGCTAGATGGCAAGCACGGGCACATGGTGTAGGAGCTAGCATACTGCATAGGCATGGGCAACTATGATACATAGCTCGACTACTTGGGAAGGAGAGGAGGAAAAAGGAAGGAGGCGTTTCGTCCCAGGCCCGCCAGAGGACTCATCAGTAAGGCTGACTGGCGGACCTTGCCTTAGACGTGGGGATGTCGGAAGGCGGTTGAGGACGGTATATATGCTAATCGTTGAGGAACGAGTACTTGCGGGAAAGGCCTAGTCGAGTGCCTGTCCCTCTTGTGGCGCATGTCTGAAGTTCGGCCTCCACACGTCGTGTAGTCCTACAATGGTAATATCGCTAACATAGAGAAAATATCTCAAAAAATGTTTGAGAAGAAATGTCGTGGAAAATATTTACAAAAAGTGATCAATTTCACAAAACATAGTCGGGAACTTTCCGCCTCCACACGTACCTAATCCCAAATTCTAAATCTAACCTCAAATTAGTAAGTAAAAGCCCCAAATTGTATTTTTTAACCCAGACCTAACCCAAACCAGTTGAAACGCAACATCGTCGCCATGTATTCCAAAATTCGAACAACAATCGCAATACCTGCTCTATATTATCAGCATTAATGCGTGCCCGTGCTGCCATCTAGTGGTTCCGCTTACCTGTCAAAAACACTGCAAATTGCTTAACTTTAAGCGACCATAACTTCTGAACCATTAATCCTACTGGATCGAAACTTCGATCTGCAAGTTCCCCGGGTACAAATCTACTGGATTACATACCAAATACATAGTAATTTATAGAAGAAACGCAAAAATGTTGTGTCCGGTAAAGCAAAGAGCAGCCAAAAAATGGTTGATCCCTACAGCAAAGGGCCACCCTACTATGAAGCTGTACACGCTTACGGGCCCGAATGGACCCGGCATCCGCCATTCGAGGATTAAATGAATTACTTCAATCTCTATTTTTGACTGCTGGTTTGCCTGTTAAGAAGGAAATGGATTAATTAAACCCTCTGTGAATGAGGATTTTTTAAAATACTATCAATATTTCCCTCAATGAACTGTGTAGTATATCGCAGGCTTAATTATTGGGAAAAAATGAAAAATCTTCTTGTTTAGAAACGTCAATTCAATTGATTTACCATCTGCAATTCGGTTCCGAGCATTTTTGCGAACGTATATTTATTCTTCTTACCCGCGACACAGGTGAAGCAAAAACCTGTCGCGCGCGACGTTTCTTATGTATCGACAACAATCAGCTGTGCGAGTTCGACAACAAGCGGCGACGTGATCGACCGCACATGTAAACCTCGCCGCACCGAGAGTTTGTCGAACTCGTCATATTGTATCGGGGGCCATCGTCTCCTATGTTTTTCCTACAATGATTCCGTTACCTAATTCCTTTGTCTCCCTCACAGCCTCGTTTATTCGGTCATTGCCCTAATGAACGTTGCTGTGATCCTAGAAGTTTCATTTCAAAGTCCCCACTCCTTAATCCTTCCGAAACCGATGGCCCACCAATGTATAAAAGAGAGCAACGTTTGCGCCTCTCGCGGAATTCTTGTAATTTCTTCTCGTCATACTGACACGCTGTTACTCTATACAATTCGTTACGCCCGGTTATATTCGCGATACTCGCTGTTTACACCGACCGTATTCGATCTTAACTCATTCCGACATTTTCACATCATTTTCCTGTTATTGTAATTTTCTGGTTTATCTTAAAATATATTTTTGTTACACACACACATAACTTGTCTCAACCTTCTATTTCAATTCTTTCCGTTTCTATCCTTCATTAGCTAGAGTTTACAACACTTCTGCTTTGTACAGGGTGCAAAGAAATTAAATTTGAGGTCAAAAGGTAAACAATTTTATTCTACTGATAGCAAGGATAAAAAGTGCAAAAGAAACCATGTGGGTCAAAACTCAACCGTTCTCACCAAAAATTATGATAAAGATTTTTCATTATTTATATTTTATTTATATTATATTTTCGATATATTTTTCATGGACAAAGAAAATAATCTCCAATCGCCTCATCGATAGCACGCTACACATACATATAAATTCCATCCGACTGAGAAATGAAATTATAATATAAATAAAATCAGTTTGATAATGAAAAAACTTTACCATGCATTTTTGGGAGAACGATTGAGTTTTGACCGATGATTCCTTTTGCACTTTTTATCCTTGCGATGTATACAATACGGTGTAATCGAAAAATTTGTTAACCTTCTGACCTAGAAACTGAGAAAGTCAAAATTAATTTTGCGGCATCTTTCTTACATCAATTTCTACGATCTCTATAGTTTCTAGGTACCCTGTACACAATTAAGTCCGTCTGCAACTACAGAACAAATGCAGAATTAGATAGTCTTGATGTCGACTTTCATCTTATAAAAGATAAATATGTATAATAATAATAATAAAGCGAATGAATTGTGGATTTAAAAGAGGAAAACATAGCCTGCTATGTTTTGGACAATATTAAGCGGCCTCTATTAAAAATCGCATAACATCTTTTTTAAATTTTGTGTGATTCCTACCAATTGCAATCTAAACAAATTTTGGTTTACTCATTCTCTAGCAAACTAGTCGGCTTAACATCTTAAAAAAATTCAAGTCCAAAGGACCAATTTTAAAAAAGTTATGTGATTTTTAAGAGTGTCCACTTAATATTGTTCCCGACTGTATATAGGTTTTACAAATCAATTTCATCCTTTTGTAAATCAAATTCAACCTTTTGCAAATCATTTTCACCCTTTTATAAATCAAATTCAACCTTTTGCAAATCAATTTCTCCCTTTTGTAAATCAAATTCAACCTTTTGCAAATCAATTTCACCCATTAACCTTTCGCAATCTGAATTGTTTGTCAATTATGTTGCCAACTACTCCCTACTACAATATAATATTTTAAGTGTTTTATTTGAAATTTACTCGAAAATACGCAGTTCCTTGACTGCTACTTATTTTAAACAATGTTAGTTTACTAATGACACTAAATATAGCTCTCAAAACTTTGTTGTAATTTATACTTGTGGAACTTATATTTGTTTTTAACTAAAAAATAAGACAAGTAAATACATACAGGACGAACCAAATACATATAAAAACTCGTTTTATTTACATTTTTTCTTCTCTGATGTCGAGTCACGCTCGACAAAGGAATGCAAAGGGTTAAGAATATTTAAAATTAATTATTTATTTATTTCGATTAAATTAAATATTTATTTAGACACACACACGTGAACGATGTCATTATTGCAAGGGAAACATAAGACTCCAACACTCAATATGTTACGTCCTAAGGTGGACGTATTATAAATTTGAAGTTAAATTTGAAAGATTTTAATAGAAGATAAAACGCAGTTTTGAACCTACCTGCATTCGCTGGCTTCGGTTCGGGTAATTGAGGATTTCTTAAATTCTATGTGGCTTTGATTGTGGAATTGGATCGAAGAAATCGAAGTTGGGTAAACTCTCTTTTAAAATTATTTGAAGTTTTGATTTGAATAAAAATTAACAAAATATATTGTAAGCATCAAATTTCGGATACATAGAGTTCTCTCTCTCTCTCTCTCTCTTGTGATCTTATTATAAATTATTATTATTAGCCGTACGCTGGTTTCACTCGCAGTTATAGAACGATTATTTCGGCGATGATGATGTGGTGATTAAGATGATGATAATGTTGATTTTGATGTTGCTGTTGGAGATGTTGTTGATTAAATCCACACAATTCAGCGAGTTAACTCGCTTTCAACTTTTCAACTCCACTGAACGCACTATTGAACTCTGGCTCAGATTTTATTAAACTATTGACTGAATGTATCGATTAATTACTGATTTATCGAGGATTGAGGACTGAAGACTTTTGCAAAACTATTTAACTTAAAACTTTGACGATAACGTACTGGACTGAATTTGCACATAGACTGAACTCATTGAGGACTGACTGTCCTGATGAGGAGCCACCCCTTTATACATAGATTCATCAATCCATTATTCTGAGCCTAATCTCCATGGGGTGAGTGTATCCTCAAGCATTCTTCGAAATCAGTTTTCCTATGAACTATTACCTTTTGACCGGAAAAAGAGGTAATAGTAAACATCCTGCCAGTTAATTAGTCACCCGCTTATTATTTATCAATCTTTGTTCATTTCAAAGTATCGATCTTCACATTATTCAGCGATGAACAGTTTTCAACGGATATTCATTCGCAATTTATATTTCAAATCATCGCTTTATATTTAATAAAATACATTTCGCTGCGTTCTTAATTTATTCAATGATATTCTAAATTCAAGTCGAGTTTAAGTTTAAAATAAATCACGCGAGTTAACAATTCCATATAATCAGCTGCGAAATATATCTTATAGATTTTCCTTAATTCTATTGGTTCTGCCGCTCGCAATATGATCAATAGGTGCACGGTAGTGCACCAGCCAAGTTCCTCGCACTACCTCCTTTTACACGAAACAACTTAGCCGTTTTTTAGATGCTTATAACTCGGCACTGGAAGCAGATGGAGAGATGTAATTTCGTAGACTTGTTAAATGCTATCATGTCTCAATATTGACAAAATATTAATCTTCCAACATTAATAGGTTCCGAGATATAGGACCTCAAAAATCGTTAGATTTGTCACTGACTGACTGACTGACTGACAGATCATCAAAACCTTTTGGGTACTTCCCATTGACCTTCAAGCTTGAAATTTGGTACATAGGTCCACCATAACAAACACTCAAAGGAATAATTATCAAAGTTTGAAATTTTACACCTTAAAGGGGTTGTATTGAAAAAAACATTACGAAATAGGTACGTAGGATAGAACATAGCAGCATAACATATGTATACATAAGTATACGTTTTATTAGCTTCGAAGTCGCAACAAATACTGATGAAAAAAACAATCGCTCTAACGTAAAAAAAAGAAACTGCACCCAGCATCGTCTATAGCGGAGGAGGCAAACGGATCCGGGCGTCGCGTCGCCGGCAGAGTATTAATCTTCGATTCAACAAAAACTGATGAAATCCCAACAAAAACATCCTGTAAACAGGAGCCAAGTTCTTATGGCCGTGAAAAGTTCTGAGATCAAACAAAATACGGCCAAGTACGTTAGCTTAGAAATACCTCTTGCAATACTGAAAAAAGCGTTTGTAAAAATTAGTTTAAAAGAACGCTATTTAATTTTTAAAGAGTTACATGGAGGGCTAAATTATTCAAACTTGGCCGATACCTAACACCTTTTATGGCCATTCGTTTAAAAAGTAACGGCCAAGTTTGAATAATTTAGCCCTCCATGTAACTCTTTAAAAATTAAATAGCGTTCTTTTAAACTAATTTTGACAAACGCTTTTTTCAGTATTGCAAGAGGTATTTCTAAGCTAACGTACTTGGCCGTATTTTGTTTGATCTCACAACTTTTCACGGCCATAAGAACTTGGCTCCTGTTTACAGGATGTTTTTGTTGGGATATAATATACGACAGATCAATATTAATTATCAACAATAGTATTTAACATTGAATTTCTCATACAACATTATTAGAGTAAGTATAAAAAGAAATTCAGAAAATATATATTATACATGATTATGATCAATTATTATCGATGGCTGAACCATCGGACGTGACAATACGCTTCAATAAATACATATGTACTTTCATTTTAAAAAGTTATTATAACCAGAAAATGGCTACAATGAATATACATATCTACAAACAGTTTTCATACATTACACAGTTAATGAATTGGTAATTACTTTTAAATAAGTATTTCGTGTGCATATCTTTGCAATAAATCAAATTTTGAATTTATTAAAAATTAATTTACTTTTGATCTGTTTTACAATACCTTACTTAAAAACACGTTCTTTGTAAAGGTTGAAATTGATTAGCAAAATGGTGAAATTGATTTGTGCAAAGGCCGAATTTGGAGTTCAAAATGGTGAAATTGATTTGCAAAAGGGTGAATTTGAAGTTCAAAATGGTGAAATTGATTTGCAAAAGGGTGAATTTGGAGTATGTATGTATGCATTTAATTATCTAAAATAGCAAGCAAAGAAAATGACTCAAGAATGAAAACGAAGAAGATAGTTCGATAGTTCCCAGGAAAAATGGTCGTGCATACGATGCCCCAGTTTTACAAGAATATAATAAGGGTAATCGAGGGCAGTAACGTTTCCAGTGGCAGGAGGATGTTCTTAAAAAATTCATTTGAATGAAATTCGAATTTAATTGGAAATTGAGGTGACGTTGGGCGTTGGGGGTTACCGGCGGAGGCTGTTACGAAGAGAACATGAAAGAAATTTGCATTTAATAAGTTCGATTGGCCACCGAGGAGACACCATTTTTGTGGGAGAGGTGGAGCAATGTTCCGCGGTGATCCGCGAGGACTTTCTTTTCCCTTCGTTACAGCATCAGTGCCGGATAAAGCAGATCCGTAACTTGATTCGATCAAGCATGGCATTTCTGTCGGGGCTTTCCGAAGCGTTTTAGACGCTTTTAGCTCGGCTCCCGAGTCCCTCTAGTCTTTCACGTGTCATTTCATGCAATATTTCTAGTCTCTAGCGCGCAAAATTCAACACGAAAGCAACCCTCCTGGAAACTCGAAGGAAATCTCGCGTTCTTCGTGAAATTACGAAAAATTGATACCTTTTTATTGTTCTCCAGCCACCCTACAAAATTTCCGGACCAGTGACTATAAAACTTTTATACGGTCAAAGTAAGGTGAAATGCCCTAAGTGCGGACAAGCCAAAAGTGCTGACTATATCTGGACAATTGAATTTTTATAGTAAAACCAATATAATTAAGAGATTAAATAATTATTTTATATCATATATTCCGCGAGAGAGGCCTTAGCTACAAGTAGGTGAGAATATTATTTGATTAAGACAACAATATTGAAGTTTACAAATAAATTCAAACTTTATCTGAAAACAGTATACAAAATAGTCTATTTTCATGCGAATCATGTGCATTTATAGTTTGAACTTTTATTAGAAAAAAAAAAGATATAATTTAAGCCCTTAGGCAAAAGATAATTATCACGCATAATAATATTGATATTTTAAAATAAATTGGCAATCAGACACGTAACTTAAATAATATAATTATTAATTCAAATATTAGATGTCCAAATTTAGAATTGTTTTGACATTAAGTACTCCATACTGGGACACGATGGCAGTAACTGTCCAACTATAAGCTTATGCTCGATGTACATACGCCTTAAGCCGGACACGTGTTCGCGACTAAAATCAACTCGTAGTCTTCTATTTGCTTGTCAAAAGAGAGAAACAAAATTAAAATAGGAAAAGAACAAGAATTTAATAAAAATTTACTTTATCTACTTTACGTTATCTACTTTATTTAACTTTCTCGGACGACCGAAACGAGGAAAGCTTTTACACTTTTTGTATCTTCATACTTGTCTATGATTACTTTTTACAAATCCATCACAACGATTTACTATTTTCCCTATTTCTCGAAATGGTTTTCCTCCGTTTCTTAATTTAACAATAAGTTTCCTCATGTCTTCTGAAGTTTCTGTACGTTTTCAACTCATAATTCTATTTATGCACTAAGAATTTCAAAATAATCAACACTGATGAAAATTTACACGAATTCACGCTTATTCAGAAATGACTGCTTCTAGAAAACCGCTTTACTAGATTATCTTTCATAACTAGACTGCGGATCTTTATGTAAAATAAAAATTGTTTGCACCAATTGCAAGTGACCGGAGCCATATAGAAATAGTATATAGCTTATTCTTACTTTAATAATTTTAACAAGCTGAGAAAAATAGATTTGCACTCTTAAATTATTGTAACCTTTCTACTGTTTTAAATTGCACCCACTCATGTTTGCCAATAAATGCATAAAATCCGCAGTCGATTCGTAACAGACTAACTACTTTTGCTGCGTATACATATTCACTTCTGACGCGTTCGTAAGAAACCTACTTCAGATTGGCATTTGTTTACAATACATTGAAAACGTAATTCACTAAGATGTGTGTTAATATACGATTGTGACACTCGAAATACCACGTACTACAACATCACAACTTTGGTTTTTGCGAAATATGCTGTAAATATAATGTAGAATCTTATACATTCTATCAAAAAAGTATCGGGAATTGGTCAATGACACACAATATGTATTATTCATCCAAATTTATTGTATCGCCTTCAAAGTAGGCACCTTTCGAAATAATACACTTATGCCAACGAATAACCCAATCATCGAAACATTTTTTAAACGCATTTTTTGGAATCAACTTGAGTACTCGCCGCGAAATCTCTTTTATGTCATCTATCGACTGAAAACGGGTGCCTCGTAGTGGTAATTTGAGTTTTGGAAAAAGAAAACAGTTTGCCGGAGCCATATCAGGGGATACGGTGGCTGCTCGATAAGATTTGTTGAGTGTTTGGCCAGAAATTCGTTGACAATGATAGCCTTGTGAGATGGTGCGTTATCGTGGTGCAAAAACTTTTCTTTCCACAAATCTGGTCTTTTTCGACGAATTTGCTCTCTCAAACGCCGCATAACGCTCAGATAATATTCTTTATTTACTGTCTCACCTTGTGGCAAGAATTCCGAGTCACAACACCGCGGTAATAAAAAAAAACTGTCAACATCGCCTTCACTTTTCATCGACTTTGACGTGCTTTTTTCGGTTTCGGCTCAATTGGAAGGCGCCATTCCGAAGCTTGTTGACTGGTTTGCATGTGAAACTTGTAAACCCATGTCTCATCACCAGTTACAATGCGTTTTCTGGATGTAGGGTCGGAATTGACCCGTTCTAACATGTCTTCAGCGACTTTAACGCTATTGAGTTTTTGCAGAAAATTCGCAAAAATCGCAAAACACACTTGAGATGAACTGACAAAATGGCGCACTGTAAACTAACTAAATGACAAGTAACGCTCAAACTCCGCGTGAGTATAGAGGACAGTTGTGCTAACTTAGTGACAAAAAGAATTTCAACATTCCCTTTAAACGGGCTTTTTAAATGATCGATTCCCGGTACTACTTTCTTGACAGAATGTATGTATGGGATGTGTACTCATTTTTAACTTTTACTGTGTATGCCATATACAGACGAAATCAAAAATTATGCGTTAAGTATCTTCGTAAGAAATGTGTATTGGCGAAAAAGCTCGGACACGTGTGTCTGCTTATTTTCTCTCTAGAATCATCACAAAAAGTTTCATTATAATCAGATCCTCACAGATGTGACAAAACGTGTTTATCCCCGAAAATGTCGTACAAGGGGGAAAAATGCATATTCTTTTGTATGTCTACATTTATTTTAATGCTTAAGTATTAATTACAAACAAATCAAATTTTATTTCACCTAAAAAGACACGCGTAACATTCATATTTGTTAGACTTTGTTAAAATCTTCATGACGAGTCTGACTCGTTAAAATAAGGCAAGGGGTTAGTAAATAATACGAATTTAACAGAAGCATGCCGGACTAGACAATGCATGGTGCGATGCGCTCAATTGATATTTATGGAAATTCGTTCGCGGTTGTTTCGCAAAAAACCGGAAGCATAGAAAATCCGGAATAAAAGGATTTCGGTTAAATTCTTTCTTCCGACGTGTTCGGCAGCTGGTATCCGGTTTCAAATTCGTAAAATTCGTAGCCCGGCTATAATTCATCGCGTTCATAAAGTCGGTTCGTTTAAAAGAATCGTATTAAACCCCCTCCTTCCGGTGAAACTTTGCGGCTCGGCTACTTTCGGAATTAATGGAATTATCGCCCCGCGAACCGTGCGAGCAAACAGCGCTGGAAGTGGAGCGTAGGATAAGCGAAATTTTGGGATCAGTTGAGTAGAAGTAGAAGAAGAGTTAAGCGGCGTCATAAGGTGCCGTGCTTTATCACTTTTGCTTCAGTTGTGCCAAAAAGCAGCAAGCTTAATCAACGGGGATTCGAAAGCCTCGGCCATCGCCACTCTCGGCGGGCGTGTTCCCATAAAGAGCGATCACGTTCTAGATAGATTCACGTTCCGATATCCTCCGGTTTAATGCGTCGAAATCAAATACTTGGATCGATAGATATGTAGGTACCCGTTTAAGCGATTTATTAGCCGTTTCAGTCGCGAGCTATTTCAAATGTGCATTTGCTAAGCATGCTAATTGGTAATCCATCATTTCCAGTCGTGTTCACTATATACCCTTGTAAGGCCGACGCTTTGACGATTTCGTGGCAGCCATCATTGGAGCCATTCGAATCCTGACACATTAGCCTTCTATGTAACTGTGTGTAACTGTTCTATGTAACTTCATCAAACTTCATCAAACTTCCAAATTCAATAATTTTTTATATAATAGGGTCCTAATAGGGTATAATAGAAATTACATTCTATTTAATGGTCTTACTTTAGAATGTCGATTTTTTAAAACTACCACTTGATGGTGGTATAATTAGCATGTGTTGAGTACCGTTGAATGTTTTCAAATTTACCGCCATATATCGGTTTAGGAACGGTCGATCAGTGTATTCAAACTAGTGTACCTACAGGTTTGGTTTTCCAATGTTTTCAGTTTTTGTTCAAGTTCGATACGGTCACTTTGACTTTAGTATGTTTCAAACCAGCAACTGGTACACATCAATTTTTCAATGTTCATTTTTACATAGATAAAGTTATTATAGCAAGTACGTATTAAGACCAAGTATGATCAAATTCATTTCTTATCATTGAAATTTATATTTATATATATATTTTTGTTTAGAAACAAATTTCCACCTTTGATAAAGGTTCAAAACGGAACCGGAACGTCAAGAAAGAAGTAAATTTTTTGAACAATTGCTATATTAGTAATTGATCGAAACGGTAGCGCCGAAAGCATCTATAAATTTCATACTTACGAAGACGTAGCGAAAGACCCATAAAAAGGGTATACCCGCATGAGGAGATCAAAAGGAACCCTAAACCAAATTGAATTTGTAAATACGCAATTCGATAGTGTATCTGAAGAAAATACTTTGTGTCAATTTTCAACCCCATACGTCGCACTGTGGTCTAAAAGTCAGTTCTAGCGAGAACAAATTAAAAATACCAACTAACGTAAATCTGTTAAAATTTATACTTCTTTGATAGTTTGATACGTATACTACAATAACAAAAGCAAAATTAGTAAATCACATCACCGTATTATTGTTGGCAAAACTCTCAACATTCCAGTAACCACATTTTATTTTTCTGCGTTTGTCAAGTGCTACAAATTATAACCTGAAAATATCGAGTTCTTTCATGAAGTGTGCATAAATTGTGTTAGTATCTTGTTATACATATATGATATTATCAGTATGGCTGTAACTGGAAATGGTAGGTTTACGTTTCCTTCACACACTTGTAACGATCCGACTTCGTGATGCCCTGTTGCTCAAGAGTTACCAGGGTTCGTTAGGAGGGAAGTAATGAAGGTTGTGCGAAGTCTGGTAAAAACTAAGGTTTATTCAATGCTAGTTTATCGGTGCCTGGACGAGTTTCTGGCGGCGGCGGTCTCTGTCGCGACGACGGCGACGGCGGAGATTCTCGGTCCGGCGAGAACTCGGCGGAGAAACGACCGGCGAACAGTCAGCCTGGTCGGTCAAGGCTCGGTCGGCGCACTTACAACTGGCACTACACTAATTTACGGCGCACTTACAGCTAACACTATCCTACTTACGAACTACGGACGCGGGTTAAAAGACGGGCCGGGTGCGGTCCGGACAAGTGAGACCATGCTTCGCGGACACGGTGCGTTGGCAATTCCGGACTATGCTACCGCGGCTGGATTCTGGACGCGGGTAAAACGGCGATCTCGTCGTCCAGCGGTATCTGGCACGACGAGCCGGTCTGGTACGGTGCACGAATATTCTCGCGACTTGCGGGAACGTCTTTCCGGAGACGGTTCAACAGACACGCGGATACTTCGCGGATTCCGGTACGTCGCGGTTTTGACGGGGAGCGTCTCCTGGAGCGGTTGTCTCAACCTGCGGACTGGACGGCCTCGTCGTCCAGCAGGAACGTCTGTACGCTCGAACGGAAGCACCCGATCGAAGAGTACCGAAGCGCTCGCGTCTTGGACGCACCCAGGAGTATTCGAGCTCGTTCACTGACTGGCGAGGGTGAGAATGCCTCCAGGTGAACTCCGGTGTGAATTCGTCTCGTTCTGCCTTATAAAGGGTGTCCCAAAACCCCTTCGACTCCGGGAAATGGGAGGTTCCTTAGGTCATTTGAAGCAACATTTTCCTTTGCACCAATGTCAGCCGGGGCTTTGTTTAGGAGTTATTAACGAAAAACACGGACCAATTAGAGCGCGACCTAGACGCGCGATGGCACGTTCAGCCCGGCGCTCCGGGAGAAGAGCGTGGTGTAACGCCGCGATGCCGTCTAGGTCGCGCTCTGATTGGTCCGTGTTTTTCGTTAATAACTCCTAAACAAAGCCCCGGCTGACATTGGTGCAAAGGAAAATGTTGCTTCAAATGACCTAAGGAACCTCCCATTTCCCGGAGTCGAAGGGGTTTTGGGACACCCTGTATAGGCAGAAGACGAAAGCACGGACCACGAAGAGTGCCGCTCGCCTCCTAGAAGTTAGCCCCCCACTTGTTAAATTAAATAATTTCAACAGTTGTGCTGAGTTGTGCTAAGTTTGTGCTACATTGTGCTCGAATATTACAGCTATAATATCAAAAATAAGACTAAAAATTGAAAAGCACAACTCAGCACAGCTGTTGAAATTATTTAATTTAACAAGTGGGGGGCTAACTTCTAGGAGGCGTGCCGCTCGCGTCGCGGCCGATCCTTCGCGGTGAATGGTGCGGTCCAGTTTCGGCAAAGTCTACAAATATGACTGCCGTTCGATTGCTCTTACTCTTAAGCCTAGACGCGGCTCGCGACGAGTCGTTGTCTCGTCGCACACTTTATGATATATTATATGAACTGATACTTTTTAAGAAAAATTATTAGAATGTCGTAAGTTTTACAAAATTTGCAAACATTTGCACGCGTTGCGAAGTATTTAATTTGAAAGCTTACTTCATCTCCATAAACGGCAATGGGAAAACGCCATCCCCGCAATCCCATTATACTTTCATTTTAATATTTTAGTAAACGTACCTACGATCACCCGCTTAGAGTTGTTCGAAGAATGGTTCAAATTAAAGAATTTGAAACGAAAGGATTGCGTTAATCGATTACTAGAGGCTATTTTCACCGGAAGGAATGTGACCGGACACAATATTGAAGGAATTTTAGAGAACTTTATGAAAAATATTGAGAAACGTTGGAAAATAGGCAATAACTATAAAGATAGATTTCTGTCAAAAATAAAACTTGGTTAGAATCGACCATAGTATTCCCCTTTAATGAGATTGACATTCACGAACTTGAACCCGCAAGACTTGGAAGGCCATTAAAAAATTTTAATGAATGTAGTATTACATTAATAATTATTATATTAATAAACACAAGTAGTCAGTATTGTAAATTATGTTTTATTTACTTTACTCAAATATTTAAAAGTAATTTTTACACAAAATGTCAACCTTTTCCTCGAACAATAATTAATTCGCACTATAACCGACTTCTAGACCACTGTGCGCCGGCATGGAAAAAAGTAATGGTGTGGCAAAGAATATCAAAGTAATTTCTCTTATCCCCTTTAAGAGTGTAGATCTGGCTCGAGTGAGAGTGGGATGGCACAATCACACACCGCTAGACACTGTATACGTACACGAGGTTATATGTACTGTAGCGCGACAGTGCTGACGCCTATTGTGGCTGTCGAGTGATACATTTTCATGAGACTGCGACAGCTACATGCTACCGAATAATGCAAATTACGCCCCGAAAACGCAAAAGTAGGCCATTTTGGGAAGCTTGCGCGCTAGATTGATCTTTTATCTAGCGATTGTGACTACGTAGGGGCTCCAAATGTGCATTAGCGAGACGTGGTTTGTTAAATGCCGGACCCTTGCAATTCTGTGTATGTGTATGTGTCTAGCGGTGTGTGAGTGTGCCACCAAACTCTCGCTCCAGCCAGATCTACACCTTTGTATTTTACCTATTAAAATGCACTACGAACTTTTTTCGGAAGTTTCAGCTTCGACACAGAATTTTAAAAAGTAAAAAAATTTGAAATGTCGATTTCTTGTAGAAGTTATAAAATACTAAGTTTATATTCTTACAGACCATTTCAAGCGACATTTTCCTTTGCAAAAATGTTATTCGCGGCTTTGTTTAGGAGTTATTAACGAAAAACATGGACCAATCAGAGCGCGACCTAGACGCGAGTTGCTACAGTCGTCCCGGCGCGGCGCGGCGCGCCAACTGTCTATTGGCCGACTGTGGCAACTCGCGTCTAGGTCGCGCTCTGATTGGTCCGTGTTTTTCGTTAATAACCCCCCTATTTTTAAGTTAACACCCCCTTTCGGAAAGTTCACGAATTTTGGTACACCCTGTATAATTTTTTGGGATTTTTCAAAGTGAGGGCGCGTAGTTAAGAAAATCAAAAACCGGTAATTTTCGAGCGCCCTCTGGCAGAAAACGTATGCAAGGACTGCATTCTCCAGTGTATGTGTTGTATTTAAACAATACAATATTAACCATAGGTTTACAATGAACGATGTTCTGGTAATGATATAACATAGGAAAAAGGCTCTATAGGAGAAGGGGAAAAATTTCTGCTTAGGCTAGGAAAAGTTTACCCGGTTTAACAATTATGCAGTTGTTGTTTTATATGAAATTACTGTTACACTATAAATATGTATAGAAAAGGACATGAACGTTGAACTTGAGCTTGGTTTCTTTAACCTTCAAATGGTCCACAGGGTCAGAATTAATTCATTTTCTTTTGTTGGATACTCCAAAACATTAGATTCCTTTTCTTACCGCGCTTATATTAACTTGTTGTTGTTGTTGTATGCGTCAAATCTTGTAATCGAATTTTAAACCTCTTCCCATAGTCCAATCTTGCTGAAATTTTATACATACACTTGCTTCCGATGACAATAAAAGTAGAAAATAAAATATATAAGAAAAAATTTGTTAACAACCACGCTTATATTGAAATGCATTAAGAAGGAGAAAATAATTTTTACCTGATTCTCCTTAAAATACCATCAGTTAAACGATTAATAATATTTTTCCCCAAAATATTAAGCAATTAGTTCAAAATTTCTTCTGTTAAAAAATTTAATATAAATTTAAATGAAATCATGACATTAGCGACTATAAAAATAAAAGCGTGGAGCGCTAAACTATATTGACGTAATCTTCTTGGGCGTCCACGCTTTTACTTATAGCGACTAATGTCATGATTTTATTTAAATTTGTATTAAATTTTTCTATCTATTCTGACACTAATTTTATAACAAAAGAAATTTTGAACTAAGGTGGAGTGGGTAATTCCGCCCTAGTGTTTGCAGAGTTGGTCTTTAAACTGATGTATTTTCAGTCTGGTACGTAAAAACTTAACGTTCTTGGTATCAATCTCTTGCCACAGTTATTACTGATGAATTAGTATTATGTAGGATTCTAATTTTGCTTGAAAATTATCATTTTGATAGGATATTGTATACAAAGTGTCAACTAAGTGTCAACTTGCTCCGAAAATGGAACAAGTCCGTCTCTGACAGTTAAAAATGCTTTCGAACCTTGTTTCAGGTGGTACGGGACAAGAAAAGAATTATATTAACAAGCCCGCTATAAAATGCATTTTTAAATAAACGTGTACTTTTATGCTGAAATATGAAAGGGGATACAGTGATATTAAAACAAAGTTTAAAAATGTTTCGAACCTTGTTTCGAGTGCTACGGGGCAAGAAAAGAATTATTATCAAGCCTGCTACAAAATGCTTTTTATTGCATTAAATATATTGTTCAGTTTTATAGTTACCCATACAGTACGCACTTACCCCACCGTGATAGTACGGACTTGCCCCGTGGAGTAATATTTACGGGGCAAGAGCATCTTAGTGTTTTCTCAATAAATTAAAAAAAAAACAATAAAAACGGTTTATTTAATGTAAACCTACATCAATATTTGTTGTACTTACCTAAAATAACAACACAGAATATATTAATAACTTGTAAACTATTGCACGTTCAGGGTAACCTCAAAGTTGTACGTGTACGTCGCACGTGACTGTTTGGCATTGTTTGATTTAAGCGAGGAAAACACCTTTATTCCTGGGCAACATCTATATAGAATAGTTCATACTAACTTATATTACATAAATAAATACAAGCCAGAGAAATTTCGTTCATATTATCAATAATAAAAATAACCAGTTAATGCACTTCCCCCGTTTACGCACTTACCCCACTCCACCTTAATTGCTTAAAATTTTGGGAAAAAATATTATTAATAATTTAACTAGATTCGGTATTGTATGGAGTACCAGAAAAAAATTATTTTCTCCTTTTTAGTACATTTTAATATGAGCGTGGTTTTTAAAAAGTTTTTTTAATATATTTTTTGTTCGTGTCTTTAAAACGTGACTTTATGTGTGTGAGCGAAACATAATTTGTTTATTTACAGAGTGAACCCTAACATCTTTTATGCAAACAATTCTGAAAAGTGTACGAGGGTTGAATTCTTCCGCGACGCAGAAAGATTAATAATATTGTATTATATTTTCCTGAAATTAATTAAAATTTTGATTACAATTAACGAAATATTAATGCGAGGATCACGCGAACACAGCACAAAATTAGATTCGAATCTCATTGTCAGACTAGGACGCCTGTCGAATTGGGGTGTGCTTTGTTCTCGGTGCCTACCGTTCGCACGGAGAAATCCCAGCGCACCATGTACGATGCTTCCGGGATGGCTTAGAAATAAATTTAAGGACCCGGGGATTCTCTCAAGTGCAGTTGGTTGCACGACAAGAAACGGGCTATCGGTTTGTAGTAGCTATTTATTGCGACCACTTGTTCTGATATTTAATAGTAGCTATAGCACAGCTGTATAATCCCAGAATGGTACAAGCTGTTTCAAGAAAGCTTTCTCGGGAGGAAACCTACATGGCAGGTCATCAGTTGTTTAAAATTGAAGGTGACTAGGGTAGAATAAAATTCTTTACCAGTATCAAACAACGATTGAGTTCAACGATCGTGTTCAACGGCGAGTTCCGATGAAATTTTAAAAGTGTACAATGTACAGAATCAGCAACGATCCATCGAGCGGATGTTTCAAATTTTCGATACAAAACCCGACAAAAATATCGTAAGTAGATGTTCTAGGCGGGTTCTAATTCACTTTTCACTTCACGGGAGAGCGGTACCGCCACTTCACGGGAGAGCGGTACCGCCGAGCGGTATTGCACGAGCATATATTACGTCATATTTTTAATGGAATTATTGCATCATGTTTTTGGGGGAGGGGGAGGGGGGGAAATACAGCCCATATCTTGAAAGATGGGGGAGGGGGGGCAGTTTCCAGGTATTGCATTCAAGACCAGTTTCCTGGTATTGCCTGGTGAGGGGGAGAGGGAGGGGTGATCCTTGGGAACGTGTCCGAACGTGTTTATGTTTTCACGTCTCTACATGCAAGACTGTTTATGTCTGTCATCGCCATGCAGCTATCGTAAAACACTCATTTGAACGGAGTTCAATGAACTTCTTGTTTAATTTCATAAATATATAGAACGGCCCCCTCTGAAAGATTTATGTAAGGGGACCATACAGCCAGTCAATAATTTTTCTCAACATCGATTTGTCAAACTTGAGGTAAAACACTCATTCGAACGGAGTTCAATGAACGTCTTGTTTAATTACATAAATATATACAACGGTCCCCTCTGAAAGATTTATGTAAGGGGACCATACAGCCAGTCAATAATTTTTCTCAACATCGATTTGTCAAACTTGAGGTAAAACACTCATTTGAACGGAGTTCAATGAACGTCTTGTTTAATTTCATAAATATATACAACGGTCCCCTCTGAAAGATTTATGTAAGGGGACCATACAGCCAGTCAATAATTTTTCTCAACATCGATTTGTCAAACTTGAGGTAAAACACTCATTTGAACGGAGTTCAATGAACGTCTTGTTTAATTTCATAAATATATACAACGGTCCCCTCTGAAAGATTTATGTAAGGGGACCATACAGCCAGTCAATAATTTTTCTCAACCACGATTTGTCGAGGCCCAGCGGTTTTTCTCACGTGCGGAGATTTCGATGAACGTATAATCTCACGAGTTCGATGAACGTCTTGTTTAATTTCGTAAATATACAACGGTCCCCTCTGAAAGATCTTCTTATCGATGTAGTGCAAGAGGACCGTGTCACTGTTTCTGTCTGCCATCGCCATACAGCCAGCTATCGTAAACATTCATTAAAAGTAGCATTTCAAATAATTTCATACATCTTTTTATCGTAGTTGGTTGGGGATGGTAAGAATGAATGAACAGGACGCGATGGAACGCGAAGTCTTCGCAAACGTTCCATTAATGATTAACTGCTGGAACTTCGAAATGAAATACGGAATCAAAACTGTATGAATACTGAAAAAAATGTAAACTGAGTTTCTCTTGAGATATATTTCTGTCAATTCTTCATCTCCGCTCTCTGTCTCTATCTCCCTGGTTATTACAATTTATGGATAGACCGTATGGTGATTATTAACTTCATCAATCGATTGAATCAGTCTTCGATTTTTCGATGATTTCTTCTTTTAATCATACACATTAATCAATCTTGACTAAAATTTTAATCGATTAATGCCCAACTCTGGGGTATTTGGCCGAAAATCTAGAAAGAAGTCAATTTCTAAATTTTTCCGTTTGTCATGGAATTTTTTCTATCCAACGTAGCTAAAGGTCGCTTGATAGTATACTTCATTGAAAGCCAAGAGATTTTACGCCACGCTTTCTGAAACAGCATCCGTTCATTGGCAATTTTCAAGGGTTTCGAGGAAAATTGTGTAAATTCTTGTATTACAGAAGTTTTTCAGTTAGGTGTACAGAGCACTTTCGCACAGATTTCATTTTGTTATCATTTAAATTAGTATAGTTATTAATATTTGTGAACATAATCAATCATGCTGTAAATTTTTTACGATTATAAAGTTTATCGACGATTTTGTTATCGAGCGGAGATTTCGACGAACGTATAATCTCACGAGTTCGATGAACGTCTTGTTTAATTTCGTAAATATACAACGGTCGCCTCTGAAAGATCTTCTTATCGATGTAATGCAAGATGTAAGAGGACCGTGTCGCTGTTTCTGTCTGCCATCGCCATACAGTCAGCTATCGTAAACATTAAGAGTAGCATTTCAAATCATTTCTTCCATCTTTTTATTGTAGTTGGTGGGGATGGTAAGAATGAATGAACAGGACGCGATGGAACGCGAAGTCTTCGTGAACGTTCCATCGTTGCAAGCGTTTGTCGTGTTGAGATTCAAAGATCAACCATTTTTCCATACGTGACGGTTTTCGCGTACTGCCCGTTGGACTTGTTGCGTGTGTGTGGAATATTATATGGAGATATTTTTTACATTAGTGGGTAGGGGTATCCATTATAAATTGCTCGTAACAGTCGTCGTATGAAGTTATACCATAAGAAAAAACGTCGACAATCAGGATCGCTATACGAAGTTACATCGCGTGTGTGTTTTTATCATCCGACCAGCCAACTTCGCGCATCCCCATTTCTTCAACGGTAAGTACAATAAAAAAAATTAATAAACGATGTAAAATCTAGTGGAAAAAATTGTGGAAAAAAAATTTATATGCAAAGAATTAGCTATGATCGATGTTTGTCACGACGGCTCGTTCGAACTCTCCGAATTTCGCTTGGGGAAGAACTTTCGTTGTTTATCCGACGCTGACAAAAAGTCTGCATGGTATGTCAGCAATTTCATACACGGGATTCCATTTAAAGATTTCGGTTATGAAAAATATCAACAGCACGATATATTCGATGTAATTCAAAATTTTGTGTGCGATTACGCGAATCCTGTCGTAGCGTACAAAGGTGGATGTTTCGAGAGAGACATCCTTCGAAAAATGAAAATAAACTCGATAAATTTGGAAGATTTCAACTCTCCGAAATACGATGTACTAGTTCACGATCCCGTGTATGAAATTGCTGATGACGGACCGTGTCGACTTCACTGTTGGCAACCGACAAAAAACATCACATACCATTGCAGTCTGCGCGAAGTACAAACATTTCGAGCAGGGGTTAACAATTATAAAAACACGTAAAGTATCAGTTATAAAGACGCGACTTTGAATTTTTTCCACGTCAAAACCACAAACACCTCTTTTTACGTTTTTTATTTTTTTCACACAGCGTTTCACAATGATTGCGAAATTGGAGATTGATTCTGGGCGAAGCGCGGTATGGACGTCTGAGGATTCGTCAAAGAATCGTCGCTCGAAGGTAAATAAATTTTCAAAGAAAAAATATCCCAAAGTATATAACATGATATATAACTGTCTATCTGTCTGTTCGCAGGAAACAAAAATAATGAAGACAAATGACAAGAAATTCGCTGCAATAATTATATTTTAATTATTTTTTAATACTTGTATATTTGTATAATTAAAGAGTAGATAAGAGTAACTTTTCACTAATGTAAAAAATATCTCGCTGTATAGGAAGGGGGCGATATTATTACTGTAATTGTTTTCTTTTTAATAAATACGAGTTAATTGTATGAGTAGGAGGACGAGGCGGAGGAGGAGGATTGGTTTTAAATAAAAAATAAGATCTTTCTTATAATTTTTTTATTTGATAAATTATGAAACAGCTAACGAATGAACAGTGCGAGGCACTTATCAACGCAGCGCATTGCAACATTTGTGAAAAACCATGTGAGGAAAAGGATATACGGGTGCGCGATCATTGTCATCTAACAGGACGATATAGAGGCCCCACGCATCAAGATTGCAATTTAAATTACAAAAATTCGTTTTGCATTCCCATAGTTTTCCACAATTTATCCGGGTACGATTCACATTTCATTATCGAAGAAATAGCTAATGCGTTTGAAGGTAGTGTCAACGTATTACCAATAACTAAAGAAAAGTATATTTCATTTACAAAAATGTTGAAGATCAGCAATCAGATTCGCGTAATTGTATTAAATTACGATTCATCGATTCGTACAAAAATGTTTGAACACAAGTCTCGACAAATTAGCATCTTTCCTCGACACAAACAAATTGACAATTTTACGCGTTCCGAATTTCAAAATCTTTCCATAGAAAATTTCATGTTGTTGACGCGAAAGGGTGTCTCTTTCCATACGAATATCTCGATTGCGTAGATAAATTAGACGATCTTTGTTTGCGAGTCATTTTACAGTTCGTTGACAGGCGAAACCGTATCCGAACGTGATTATTAGACTGCGGATCTTTATGAAAAATAAAAATTGTCTTCATAAATTGCACAACATAGGAGCCAAATAGAAATATAATTTTTTCTCTAATGATATTAATTAGCTGAAACGAGTACATTGATATTTTTAAATCCTGTTAACCTGTCCACTGCTTTAAATTGCACATACTCATTTTTGCCATATATGTATAAAATCCGCAGTCTAGTGATTATGTGCATGCCGAGAATGTGTGGAAGCGTTTCAACACAAAAAGTTTGGGTGAATACAGCGATCTGTGTTTGAAAGCTGATGTTTTGTTACTGGCTGATGTTTTTGAAAATTTTCATAAAAACTTGTATTAAGAGCTACAGTTTAGATCCACCATATTATTACACTTTACCAGGTTTCACGTGGGATGCTATGCTAAAACATATAAAATTAGGTTTGAATTATTAACACAGTGGGCCGGATCGAGAAATTTAGTGACATTTCACGAAAGAGTCGACTCTCTCTCTCTCTCTCTCTCTCTCTCTCTCTCTCTCTCTCTCTCTCTCTCTCTCTCTCTCTCTCTCTCTCTCTCTCTCTCTTTCTCATATCGATTTCTAATAAATTTATATTGCCTCCTAAATGTCCATCAACATCGAAGCTGAAAAAATTAATGTTCGTTCACAAAAACTGTAGTTAATATAAATTCACAAAGATAGACATTTTGGGATGCAGTATTTTTCAGCCAAAAAAATTGCTTCTTTTCATCGAGGTGTCCTGATTACCCTATTTAATATTTATTCTGGGTCTTTTGTGTAAATGAAAAACAGTCCTTTGCGGTAACAATTAACGCCGTTAGTTGAGGATGGTTGCTCGCAATGTATTAAAAATTAATATTTAATGAAATGAATAAAATCTATATACTTTCTTAGAATTTGCAAGGTGTATTTTTTAGAGGACCTAACTGGACCTAATCGTATAAACAGATCATTTTCATTAGACCTTCCTCTACATATCCCCACAAAAAAATCATATCCGAACCGATCCGATCTTGGAAATTATGATTGTTTAAAGTTATCGGGGACGTCTCACCTGACGCATAGCAACTCACATACATTAAATACCATCCAAATATGAATATTTTTGCAATTGCATTAAAAGTTCGTACCTACCTAAAACAAGTATGTAATTTTTAACAATAATATAGTTAATCTATTAATTTTATTGTTAAAAACATAACGAACGGTAATAATATAACTGGACTAAGAGTTTCATAGTTTTCCTTAGTGAGTATCACTGTTTTTGGGTAAGTATATCTGTCAATTTATCTATGCAGATAAAGCAGTATGTTAATTAGATTACATTTTATATCTGACAATATTTGTTGAATATAATAATTTTAATCTCAGTTTTTATGCCTGCAGATATCCAGAAGCTGCAGATTTAATAATTAATTAAACTAAACAAATGGACCAAAAGTTTACCTGTGAACATCAATTTAGAAACGTTTTGCTAAGATTAATTGGCTTATCTTTTATATTTGTTATATTTTTGTTCATATTTTCATCTTTTATAAACACATTACACATACATGAAATAATACGAAATAACAAAGGTTGTAATATATAGAATGAACATGATCTTAAAACAATTAAATTGAAAAAATTATTTATAATTATTATAAAAAATATCTTTTGACACGCTTGTGAGGCGTTTTTACCTTCTCGAATTTATATTTTACGTATTCTATAAAACATTACATGTATGAAATGTAAATATAAAATACATGTTTAGTAAGAGTAAAAAATAGTTTGGGAGATTATACTTAAACAATTTTATTTTAATACAAAAAATCAATGAAAATTAATTAACAATTATTGTTTAACAATATAGAAAAAATTTTATTTGTTAACAGTTAAGATTGACTATTTTTTAAATGAATTTTAGTGCAAATTTCATCCCGATATCTCTTATGGTTCTAGAGTTATAACAAAATGTCACTAAATTTCTCGATCCAGCCCATTGTGAGTCACCATGACTCCGCGAATACATAGGATTAAATACCCTGTTTAGAACAAATGCCACTAACGTTCTTGAAAAGAAATTTTGTACAAATTGATGAACAACGCGGTATTCGGTAAAACTATGGAAAAATGTTCGGAATCATGTAGACGTAAACCTCGTGACACGTTGGGGATGGGCTACATGGTGCAGAGGCAATGATCGCGAAACCAAATTTTCCATAAACGCTATGGATTTTCCGAAAACTTTTTTTCAAGAAACCAATCTATGTGGGTATGTGCATATTAGATATATCCAAAACCTGCTTGTACGGATTTGATCATGAGTACATGGTTCCTCGATATGGTAAAACCTGTAAGGTAATGTACACAGACACCGACAGCATAATTTATCATATTATGTGTGAGGTCATTTATGAAACCATGAGACGCGATATTAACTGTTTCGACACAAGTGATTATCGATAGAGAATAGGTATAATTTCCTACTTGTAAATAAAAAGGTTCCCGGCTTGATGAAAGACGAGAACAATGGGATGATAATGATGAAATTTGTCGGACTGAGAGCAAAAATGTACACATTGCGTGTAGATGGAAAATCTGATACAAAAAAAAGCAAAAGGTGTAAAGTCTAACGTCGTAAGGACAACAATATCGTTTGATGATTACATGGGATGTTTGCAAGATGAAATAGCTATGAGTCGTACACAGACATCCATACGATCGAAATTGCACAAAGTGTTCGACGATCGGCTGGAGAACTTCGGAATAAGCTTCCAGGACAATATTAAGAAATTACGTGTAAAAGAAACGCGTCGACCAATCTTGAGAGAGAGATCCATGGATATGATGTTCAACCGTCATATTGCATACTGTACATGCGCTATAGCTGTACCTGTACATGCACTATACCTGTACATGCGCTATACCTGTACCTGTACCTGTCTGTAGCTGTTCCCATACCTGTCTGTAGCTGTTCCTGTACCTGTTCATACCTGTCTGTAGCTGTTCCTGTACCTGTTCATACCTGTCTGTAGCTGTTCCTGTACCTGTCCATACCTGTCTGTAGCTGTTCATGTACCTGTCTATACCTGTCTGTAGCTGTTCCTGTACCTGACCATACCTGTCTGTAGCTGTTCCTGTACCTGTCCATAAATGTCTGTAGCTGTTCATGTACCTGTCCATACCTGTCTGTAGCTGTTCCTGAACCTGTCTGTACCTGTCTGTAGCTGTCTATAGCTGTCTGTAACTGTACCTGTATCTGTTCCTGTACCCGTCTGTACCTGTCTGTACTTGTCTATAGCTGTACCCGTACCTATTCCTGTACCTGTCTGTACCTGTCTATAGCTATCTATAGCTGTACCTGTACCTGTATTATCGATATAAAGTAGCATCCATCGAGTCATATCAAGTTACCATAAAATCATCAACCTTGAGTCGGTTCCCCTTATCTTTATCTTTTCAAATGCATGTAGGATCGTGTCCGAACGGAAACACGTTCGAACTTCGCTCAACACGTGTGGTCCACAACCGCTTGTGGTGACGTCACTTCCCTCGAGTTGATGTGGAAGTTACATCCTCGTACCCCCCCCCCCCTAAAAATAAAAAAAGAAACCAAAAGGGGGAGGGTACGAGGATGTAACTTCCACATCAACTCGAGGGAAGTGACGTCACCACAAGCGGTTGTGGACCACACGTGTTGAGCGAAGTTCGAACGTGTTTCCGTTCGGACACGATCCTACATGCATTTGAAAAGATAAAGATAAGGGGAACCGACTCAAGGTTGATGATTTTATGGTAACTTGATATGACTCGATGGATGCTACTTTATATCGATAATACAGGTACAGGTACAGCTATAGACAGCTACAGACAGGTACAGACAGGTTCAGGAACAGCTACAGACAGGTATGGACAGGTACATGAACAGCTACAGACATTTATGGACAGGTACAGGAACAGCTACAGACAGGTATGGTCAGGTACAGGAACAGCTACAGACAGGTATAGACAGGTACATGAACAGCTACAGACAGGTATGGACAGGTACAGGAACAGCTACAGACAGGTATGAACAGGTACAGGAACAGCTACAGACAGGTATGAACAGGTACAGGAACAGCTACAGACAGGTATGGGAACAGCTACAGACAGGTACAGGTACAGGTATAGCGCATGTACAGGTATAGTGCATGTACAGGTACAGCTATAGCGCATGTACAGTATGCAATATGACGGTTGAACATCATATCCATGGATCTCTCTCTCAAGATTGGTCGACGCGTTTCTTTTACACGTAATTTCTTAATATTGTCCTGGAAGCTTATTCCGAAGTTCTCCAGCCGATCGTCGAACACTTTGTGCAATTTCGATCGTATGGATGTCTGTGTACGACTCATAGCTATTTCATCTTGCAAACATCCCATGTAATCATCAAACGATATTGTTGTCCTTACGACGTTAGACTTTACACCTTTTGCTTTTTTTTGTATCAGATTTTCCATCTACACGCAATGTGTACATTTTTGCTCTCAGTCCGACAAATTTCATCATTATCATCCCATTGTTCTCGTCTTTCATCAAGCCGGGAACCTTTTTATTTACAAGTAGGAAATTATACCTATTCTCTATCGATAATCACTTGTGTCGAAACAGTTAATATCGCGTCTCATGGTTTCATAAATGACCTCACACATAATATGATAAATTATGCTGTCGGTGTCTGTGTACATTACCTTACAGGTTTTACCATATCGAGGAACCATGTACTCATGATCAAATCCGTACAAGCAGGTTTTGGATATATCTAATATGCACATACCCACATAGATTGGTTTCTTGAAAAAAAGTTTTCGGAAAATCCATAGCGTTTATGGAAAATTTGGTTTCGCGATCATTGCCTCTGCACCATGTAGCCCATCCCCAACGTGTCACGAGGTTTACGTCTACATGATTCCGAACATTTTTCCATAGTTTTACCGAATACCGCGTTGTTCATCAATTTGTACAAAATTTCTTTTCAAGAACGTTAGTGGCATTTGTTCTAAACAGGGTATTTAATCCTATGTATTCGCGGAGTCATGGTGACTCACAATGGGCTGGATCGAGAAATTTAGTGACATTTTGTTATAACTCTAGAACCATAAGAGATATCGGGATGAAATTTGCACTAAAATTCATTTAAAAAATAGTCAATCTTAACTGTTAACAAATAAAATTTTTTCTATATTGTTAAACAATAATTGTTAATTAATTTTCATTGATTTTTTGTATTAAAATAAAATTGTTTAAGTATAATCTCCCAAACTATTTTTTACTCTTACTAAACATGTATTTTATATTTACATTTCATACATGTAATGTTTTATAGAATACGTAAAATATAAATTCGAGAAGGTAAAAACGCCTCACAAGCGTGTCAAAAGATATTTTTTATAATAATTATAAATAATTTTTTCAATTTAATTGTTTTAAGATCATGTTCATTCTATATATTACAACCTTTGTTATTTCGTATTATTTCATGTATGTGTAATGTGTTTATAAAAGATGAAAATATGAACAAAAATATAACAAATATAAAAGATAAGCCAATTAATCTTAGCAAAACGTTTCTAAATTGATGTTCACAGGTAAACTTTTGGTCCATTTGTTTAGTTTAATTAATTATTAAATCTGCAGCTTCTGGATATCTGCAGGCATAAAAACTGAGATTAAAATTATTATATTCAACAAATATTGTCAGATATAAAATGTAATCTAATTAACATACTGCTTTATCTGCATAGATAAATTGACAGATATACTTACCCAAAAACAGTGATACTCACTAAGGAAAACTATGAAACTCTTAGTCCAGTTATATTATTACCGTTCGTTATGTTTTTAACAATAAAATTAATAGATTAACTATATTATTGTTAAAAATTACATACTTGTTTTAGGTAGGTACGAACTTTTAATGCAATTGCAAAAATATTCATATTTGGATGGTATTTAATGTATGTGAGTTGCTATGCGTCAGGTGAGACGTCCCCGATAACTTTAAACAATCATAATTTCCAAGATCGGATCGGTTCGGATATGATTTTTTTGTGGGGATATGTAGAGGAAGGTCTAATGAAAATGATCTGTTTATACGATTAGGTCCAGTTAGGTCCTCTAAAAAATACACCTTGCAAATTCTAAGAAAGTATATAGATTTTATTCATTTCATTAAATATTAATTTTTAATACATTGCGAGCAACCATCCTCAACTAACGGCGTTAATTGTTACCGCAAAGGACTGTTTTTCATTTACACAAAAGACCCAGAATAAATATTAAATAGGGTAATCAGGACACCTCGATGAAAAGAAGCAATTTTTTTGGCTGAAAAATACTGCATCCCAAAATGTCTATCTTTGTGAATTTATATTAACTACAGTTTTTGTGAACGAACATTAATTTTTTCAGCTTCGATGTTGATGGACATTTAGGAGGCAATATAAATTTATTAGAAATCGATATGAGAAAGAGAGAGAGAGAGAGAGAGAGAGAGAGAGAGAGAGAGAGAGAGAGAGAGAGAGAGAGAGAGAGAGAGAGAGAGAGAGAGAGAGAGAGAGTCGACTCTTTCGTGAAATGTCACTAAATTTCTCGATCCGGCCCACTGTGTTAATAATTCAAACCTAATTTTATATGTTTTAGCATAGCATCCCACGTGAAACCTGGTAAAGTGTAATAATATGGTGGATCTAAACTGTAGCTCTTAATACAAGTTTTTATGAAAATTTTCAAAAACATCAGCCAGTAACAAAACATCAGCTTTCAAACACAGATCGCTGTATTCACCCAAACTTTTTGTGTTGAAACGCTTCCACACATTCTCGGCATGCACATAATCACTAGACTGCGGATTTTATACATATATGGCAAAAATGAGTATGTGCAATTTAAAGCAGTGGACAGGTTAACAGGATTTAAAAATATCAATGTACTCGTTTCAGCTAATTAATATCATTAGAGAAAAAATTATATTTCTATTTGGCTCCTATGTTGTGCAATTTATGAAGACAATTTTTATTTTTCATAAAGATCCGCAGTCTAATAATCACGTTCGGATACGGTTTCGCCTGTCAACGAACTGTAAAATGACTCGCAAACAAAGATCGTCTAATTTATCTACGCAATCGAGATATTCGTATGGAAAGAGACACCCTTTCGCGTCAACAACATGAAATTTTCTATGGAAAGATTTTGAAATTCGGAACGCGTAAAATTGTCAATTTGTTTGTGTCGAGGAAAGATGCTAATTTGTCGAGACTTGTGTTCAAACATTTTTGTACGAATCGATGAATCGTAATTTAATACAATTACGCGAATCTGATTGCTGATCTTCAACATTTTTGTAAATGAAATATACTTTTCTTTAGTTATTGGTAATACGTTGACACTACCTTCAAACGCATTAGCTATTTCTTCGATAATGAAATGTGAATCGTACCCGGATAAATTGTGGAAAACTATGGGAATGCAAAACGAATTTTTGTAATTTAAATTGCAATCTTGATGCGTGGGGCCTCTATATCGTCCTGTTAGATGACAATGATCGCGCACCCGTATATCCTTTTCCTCACATGGTTTTTCACAAATGTTGCAATGCGCTGCGTTGATAAGTGCCTCGCACTGTTCATTCGTTAGCTGTTTCATAATTTATCAAATAAAAAAATTATAAGAAAGATCTTATTTTTTATTTAAAACCAATCCTCCTCCTCCGCCTCGTCCTCCTACTCATACAATTAACTCGTATTTATTAAAAAGAAAACAATTACAGTAATAATATCGCCCCCTTCCTATACAGCGAGATATTTTTTACATTAGTGAAAAGTTACTCTTATCTACTCTTTAATTATACAAATATACAAGTATTAAAAAATAATTAAAATATAATTATTGCAGCGAATTTCTTGTCATTTGTCTTCATTATTTTTGTTTCCTGCGAACAGACAGATAGACAGTTATATATCATGTTATATACTTTGGGATATTTTTTCTTTGAAAATTTATTTACCTTCGAGCGACGATTCTTTGACGAATCCTCAGACGTCCATACCGCGCTTCGCCCAGAATCAATCTCCAATTTCGCAATCACTGTGAAACGCTGTGTGAAAAAAATAAAAAACGTAAAAAGAGGTGTTTGTGGTTTTGACGTGGAAAAAATTCAAAGTCGCGTCTTTATAACTGATACTTTACGTGTTTTTATAATTGTTAACCCCTGCTCGAAATGTTTGTACTTCGCGCAGACTGCAATGGTATGTGATGTTTTTTGTCGGTTGCCAACAGTGAAGTCGACACGGTCCGTCATCAGCAATTTCATACACGGGATCGTGAACTAGTACATCGTATTTCGGAGAGTTGAAATCTTCCAAATTTATCGAGTTTATTTTCATTTTTCGAAGGATGTCTCTCTCGAAACATCCACCTTTGTACGCTACGACAGGATTCGCGTAATCGCACACAAAATTTTGAATTACATCGAATATATCGTGCTGTTGATATTTTTCATAACCGAAATCTTTAAATGGAATCCCGTGTATGAAATTGCTGACATACCATGCAGACTTTTTGTCGGCGTCGGATAAACAACGAAAGTTCTTCCCCAAGCGAAATTCGGAGAGTTCGAACGAGCCGTCGTGACAAACATCGATCATAGCTAATTCTTTGCATATAAATTTTTTTTCCACAATTTTTTCCACTAGATTTTACATCGTTTATTAATTTTTTTTATTGTACTTACCGTTGAAGAAATGGGGATGCGCGAAGTTGGCTGGTCGGATGATAAAAACACACACGCGATGTAACTTCGTATAGCGATCCTGATTGTCGACGTTTTTTCTTATGGTATAACTTCATACGACGACTGTTACGAGCAATTTATAATGGATACCCCTACCCACTAATGTAAAAAATATCTCCATATAATATTCCACACACACGCAACAAGTCCAACGGGCAGTACGCGAAAACCGTCACGTATGGAAAAATGGTTGATCTTTGAATCTCAACACGACAAACGCTTGCAACGATGGAACGTTCACGAAGACTTCGCGTTCCATCGCGTCCTGTTCATTCATTCTTACCATCCCCACCAACTACAATAAAAAGATGGAAGAAATGATTTGAAATGCTACTCTTAATGTTTACGATAGCTGACTGTATGGCGATGGCAGACAGAAACAGCGACACGGTCCTCTTACATCTTGCATTACATCGATAAGAAGATCTTTCAGAGGCGACCGTTGTATATTTACGAAATTAAACAAGACGTTCATCGAACTCGTGAGATTATACGTTCGTCGAAATCTCCGCTCGATAACAAAATCGTCGATAAACTTTATAATCGTAAAAAATTTACAGCATGATTGATTATGTTCACAAATATTAATAACTATACTAATTTAAATGATAACAAAATGAAATCTGTGCGAAAGTGCTCTGTACACCTAACTGAAAAACTTCTGTAATACAAGAATTTACACAATTTTCCTCGAAACCCTTGAAAATTGCCAATGAACGGATGCTGTTTCAGAAAGCGTGGCGTAAAATCTCTTGGCTTTCAATGAAGTATACTATCAAGCGACCTTTAGCTACGTTGGATAGAAAAAATTCCATGACAAACGGAAAAATTTAGAAATTGACTTCTTTCTAGATTTTCGGCCAAATACCCCAGAGTTGGGCATTAATCGATTAAAATTTTAGTCAAGATTGATTAATGTGTATGATTAAAAGAAGAAATCATCGAAAAATCGAAGACTGATTCAATCGATTGATGAAGTTAATAATCACCATACGGTCTATCCATAAATTGTAATAACCAGGGAGATAGAGACAGAGAGCGGAGATGAAGAATTGACAGAAATATATCTCAAGAGAAACTCAGTTTACATTTTTTTCAGTATTCATACAGTTTTGATTCCGTATTTCATTTCGAAGTTCCAGCAGTTAATCATTAATGGAACGTTTGCGAAGACTTCGCGTTCCATCGCGTCCTGTTCATTCATTCTTACCATCCCCAACCAACTACGATAAAAAGATGTATGAAATTATTTGAAATGCTACTTTTAATGAATGTTTACGATAGCTGGCTGTATGGCGATGGCAGACAGAAACAGTGACACGGTCCTCTTGCACTACATCGATAAGAAGATCTTTCAGAGGGGACCGTTGTATATTTACGAAATTAAACAAGACGTTCATCGAACTCGTGAGATTATACGTTCATCGAAATCTCCGCACGTGAGAAAAACCGCTGGGCCTCGACAAATCGTGGTTGAGAAAAATTATTGACTGGCTGTATGGTCCCCTTACATAAATCTTTCAGAGGGGACCGTTGTATATATTTATGAAATTAAACAAGACGTTCATTGAACTCCGTTCAAATGAGTGTTTTACCTCAAGTTTGACAAATCGATGTTGAGAAAAATTATTGACTGGCTGTATGGTCCCCTTACATAAATCTTTCAGAGGGGACCGTTGTATATATTTATGAAATTAAACAAGACGTTCATTGAACTCCGTTCAAATGAGTGTTTTACCTCAAGTTTGACAAATCGATGTTGAGAAAAATTATTGACTGGCTGTATGGTCCCCTTACATAAATCTTTCAGAGGGGACCGTTGTATATATTTATGTAATTAAACAAGACGTTCATTGAACTCCGTTCGAATGAGTGTTTTACCTCAAGTTTGACAAATCGATGTTGAGAAAAATTATTGACTGGCTGTATGGTCCCCTTACATAAATCTTTCAGAGGGGGCCGTTCTATATATTTATGAAATTAAACAAGAAGTTCATTGAACTCCGTTCAAATGAGTGTTTTACGATAGCTGCATGGCGATGACAGACATAAACAGTCTTGCATGTAGAGACGTGAAAACATAAACACGTTCGGACACGTTCCCAAGGATCACCCCTCCCTCTCCCCCTCACCAGGCAATACCAGGAAACTGGTCTTGAATGCAATACCTGGAAACTGCCCCCCCTCCCCCATCTTTCAAGATATGGGCTGTATTTCCCCCCCTCCCCCTCCCCCAAAAACATGATGCAATAATTCCATTAAAAATATGACGTAATATATGCTCGTGCAATACCGCTCGGCGGTACCGCTCTCCCGTGAAGTGGCGGTACCGCTCTCCCGTGAAGTGAAAAGTGAATTAGAACCCGCCTAGAACATCTACTATCGTAAAAAAACAACTACTACTATTTCCTCCACAATTCCGGCAAATCGAAATTTATCATCTAGTAAACTAATCCTCTTAACTCCTTAAAAAAATGCTAAAATTGTTTGGTTCTTTAAAAAGGTTATTCCATTGCACAGTGGGCTAGAAGCCCGCTTTTCTGTGGCCAAAAGTCAATTTTTCAAGTTTAATGTATTGGAACAATTTGTTCCCTATGAACTGACAAATCTTTAAAACTGCCAAATCCAAAATATTATTCATTTCAGATGATTCTGTGATGAGTACACTGCTGAACTTATGCAAAATAAAAATTGTTTGCAAGAAACAGAAATTAAATCGAATGTTATTTCTTCTCTTAATGATTCTAATAGAGGAGAAATCATATATTTACATGTTCAATTTCTAAGATTTTTCAACAATTTCGAATTTCATCTACTCAATTTTGCTATAAATGCATAAAGATCTGCAATCTAGTGATGAGATACAGCGTTTTAAAAAGACACAATATCATAAAATTCAAAGTAAAATTGAATGCGTTCTATACAATTTATGTGTATTATATGTATAATTCTATATAATAACATATAGATTATATAATTATAATTAATTATATATCTAATTAATTATAATTAATAATTAGATTATAATTCTATATAATCTAGTTTCTAGTATTTTTTAATCAATATAGAAATAGTGCAAACTTTAAGAATTTAACCTTTTTGAAAGGTTCTAAATAAGTGCTTACATATGTTTGACATGATGATTGTTTAATTTCAAAATTTAGTCATTAAAAAAAGGGAATATAGTATAGGTTCGAGCTGCTGATGCCTGTACGTTTCAGTTTTATACATATAGATATGTATTAAGAACTGGACACACGAGATATTCGACAACACTATACACACATAGGTAATTATTTACAAAAGCACCACCCTCTCCGATTTTGATAAAATTTATATATGATATAGATATGGACATTTTGAACAACTTTTTCCTTTTCCAATATAGGGGGGTCGCTTTTAGTTTTCGAGATATTTGCAAAAAACTATCGCGAATACTGTATTGAATTTTTCGCATTCCTGGACACTCCGCTGCAACGTAGACCTGTTTAGGTGCGGCGTTTGTTTACATTTTGACGCTGTAGAGATAAGAGAGAAAACAGGGGGGCGGAAAGGGCCAGCCTGACACCACACACACCCACCCAGTGCTTAAGACGCACCCAGTGTTTTTAAAAAGAAGGTTTCCGTTAAGAAATTAACATTTGCACCAATTTTCACTATCATATTTGTAATCAGCACATGAAAATACGTAAGAATCTAGAGTATAATTTAGAAACAGTGGGTGCGTGTTAAGCACTGGGTGGGTGTGTGTGGTGTCAGGCTGGCCCTTTCCGCCCCCCTGTTTTCTCTCTTATCTCTACAGCGTCAAAATGTAAACAAACGCCGCACCTAAACAGGTCTACGTTGCAGCGGAGTGTCCAGGAATGCGAAAAATTCAATACAGTATTCGCGATAGTTTTTTGCAAATATCTCGAAAACTAAAAGCGACCCCCCTATATTGGAAAAGGAAAAAGTTGTTCAAAATGTCCATATCTATATCATATATAAATTTTATCAAAATCGGAGAGGGTGGTGCTTTTGTAAATAATTACCGCTATATTAGGTATAACTAATTTTGGCCACAAAAAACGTGTTTCCAAATCATTGAAAGCATTTTTACCACAATTTTCCAAATATCTTTAATAATCTGACAAAAAATGTGTCCAACAAAAGTTGATGAGTATTCTCTTTTCTACAAATTTAAAGAAACATTTTTTTATAAAAAATGAAGGTCACCTCAATTTTTTAAATGTTAACATAAATTTGTTACTTCATAATATTCTAACTGCTATCGATACGAATTCAACGACCTATAATAACATAACATTAAACCTTGAAATAACGTTACAATTGTTTTTGTGGATTAGGTTTTAGGTGCGAGACGCGATGAGAATAAGACATTAGGTTATATGTATATTGGAAGCATGCTGTGTGGATGTCATTCTATGTTCTATAATGTTTATGTTTTGGGTACGTTGCGAGCGAGAACCGGGAGAGCGGATGGTATGCCACGAAACGCGAGAGAACAAACATCGATATATTGTGAGAGAGAACTAAGAGTGAGACGAAGTGAGAGTAAAGAGATAGAGAGAGACCGTTGTGCGAAACACGTGTCGCGAGAGTTTGTGATAAAACATCTTACTGTAATTATTCAATTCAATATCTACTTATTAAACAGTTATTCATTTCTTTGTCTAATCCGCGACTCGTTTATTGTGATCACCCACAGTTTTGGCCACAAAAAGTGGGCTCCTCACCCGTTAAGAGGCGTGGGGTGAAACGAAAAACTCGTTAGAGTTTACCGCAGATTTCCAGGTAATTTCGAGCAATACTTCTTCCGTGTAACCTGTAACCAGAGTTGGGTATTAATCGATTAAAATTTTAATCATGATTGATTGATTAATGTGTACGATTAAAAAAAGAAATCGTTGAAGAATCGACGATTGATTCGATCGATTGATGAAGTTAATCGTCAATCGTTGATTAAAAAAAGGAATCGTCGAAAAATCGGATGATTTAATCAATTGTTGAAGTTAATCGCCTCACGGTCTATCCATAAATTGTAATAAGGAGGCAGAGAGAGAGAGACAGAGAGCGGATGGAGAATTGACAGAAATAATAATATATTTAAACAAAAACATGGTCGTAGTTTTGCAGGAATAATAACTTCAAACATAAAAGCACGTAAACAGAGTTTGTATTATAGACCAAATGACAATTCACCTAAACTCAGTTTACATTTTTTTCAGTATTCATACAGTTCTGATTACGTATTTCATTTCGAAATTTCAGCAGTTAATCATTAATTATTAATCAATTAACGACTAAAGTAGAAATTTAATCGTTAATCGCAATTAACGATTAATAAGTATTTAATCGTTAACCACAATTAACGACTAAACGAAGAGATTAATTGTTAATTGCGATTAACGATTGAAATAGAAAAGTCGTCAATCGTTGATTAAATTTTTGCCCAACTCTGCCTGTAACTATAGATACTCGTCCATGTTCTTAGATCTACCTATCGGAAGCATTCGGGGTATGTATCCGCTTTTTGCACACCAGCTTCAGCCTTATTGTCACGTGCTCGATTCTGTCTTCGAGGGAATGCTATTGATTTCCTTTCACGTGATTGTCCTTCAGTCGATGAGTTGTGCAAACGGCAGAATCTTCTACCATTGTGCCACTCCAAAATTTGTCGACTCGATTAATCATGACAATTAGTATCCTTCGCGAGGATTGCCACGATCGTCTCTAGTGACAGAACATCAGCCCGATCAGCTGGTCCGATCAAGCTACTACATATGCACAGTAGCGTGTAGAGACAGCCGTGATGTAACGCGAACGACTTCAAATCAGCAGTGGTGGATCAAAACAAGTGGGGGCCCCAAGCGGTCAAAATTTCGGGGCCCACCCTAAAAGAAAGAGTTTCAAGAAAAACTCTCATAAAGTTATATCCAAAAACGAAAATTCAATAGTTGGTTTCTAGATTTGTTCCATTATTTTACCGGGGAGTAAATAAGATACAACACAATGAATGACCCTTTTTTTAGCAAAGATACCTCTTAACAGTAGCCAGGGCTGTTGCAAAATTTTCCAAGTTAAACATTTTCTGCCCCCGCGGCTGCTTAGTCCGCTTACCGCTTAATCCGCCCCTGCAAAGCGGATTCTTTATTTCAAAGAAAATATTTTGTGCCAATTTCCAACCTCATGTGTTGACATAGCAGGTACTAACAGTGCTTCGGTTGAGCCCAACTTTTCTCGCGCATGCGCGGCGATTTCAGCCTCAGTAACGTGAGTTTCTTGATAAAATGGGATTCCTTGAGCACCCCGCAGAACTTTAAAAAATTTATATGATTTGATTCTAAAAAATGTTGTATACCAGGTGTATACCAGGTGTATTTGTGTATATTTTGTAACTCGTAGGACACGTCCTGGAGTCTTTTTGTGCGGTAAGATTATTTCGGTACATTCCCGCCAATATAACTGCCTCAGGGCTCTGGCCGCTCTGCTACCCAATAGTAGATACGTCACTGATTTCTCGCGCCTGCGCGAGAAAATTTGGGCACAATCGAAGCACTGGGTAGTAATGGGGTAACAAAGAAAATCAGGTGGGTAAACTTTTCCTTGCGCAACCAGAAATTTTTTCGTTTCTTCTATACATTTTTGCCTTTTTCCTATGTTATCCAGTAGATTTGGACGAGAAGAATCCAAGTTTCCATCCTGCATGATCAATGGTTCAAAAGTTGTGAGGTTGCATTCTTTTGCTGCATCATGTGGAGCTGAAGCGGGGCGTGTATTCGGTCGAGTCGTCACCGGTCGGGCATTGTCGGGACCAGGCTTGCCATATTCCGCGCGTGCCAGGCCCCCTACCGCTGCGCCCCTCGCCGCGGTACTACGCTGAGCCCGCCCCACTCTTCCCACTAACACTGACGCGTACCGCTAACTTAGCTTGCTCCACGCGGTACGCGTCAGTGTAGTGGGAAGAGTGGGGCGGGCTCAGCTTAGTACCGCGGCGAGGGGCGCAGCGGTAAGGGGCCTGGCACGCGCGGAATATAGCAAGCCTGGTCGGGACCCGTAGCGGGTTTTACGCGGGAACCGTCTTCGTTGCGTCACGTTGCGTCGTGTTGTGTGTGCTGGCGAGCAAGCGTGCAATCGAGCTAACCATTCAATATTTTAAGTCAGGCCAGTGTGCCCAGACGGAATACGTTTTTTCGCGCATGCGCGGCGTTTTCAGCTTTACAATTAGCACAGCTTAGCACAACAGAAAAAATTAAAAGAAATGGAAAGTGGGGGACTATAAAAAAAATCGTTTCAATTTTCTGTCTTATTTTTTAACTGTTGAAATTATTTAATTCTGCAAGAGTGAGGGGCTAACTTCAAGGAGCCTCACGCGTGTGGTTGGACGAAGAAACAATTGGAAAGTGGCTTCGAGCGACGTTCAACAATGACCGTATCTCCAATAGCTTTGTGATCGTTCGCAAAACCATTTGGTCGAAGGTTTATTTTGCAGGAAATAGAGCAAACAGCAACTGACAGCCACCGTCGTGTTACAACAAAGGATTTCTGTGGGTACCGGCAATCTGCTACCTATGGATGCATAAAGTCCATAGTCTAATCATTACATTCAGCAATGATATCACTGTTGTGCCTCGGCTCTGACACATCTGCTCCGCCGTGTAAGCTCGAATGCTTTATAATATCATATTTCATAGGCCGCTGCATACGTACCGTTCAGTATGCATTACGCAGTTACATACCTGGTTCTTGTGCCAGACAGCTGTGAACACAAACACATTTAGTACCGGTAACTTTCTAACGAAAAGTTGGATTTACCTTCCGTTTGCTCACGCTGGCTGCCACCGACTCTCACACGTATACATTTCAATAACATATCGCGTTTATTGGAAAACTATGCAGAGGAACAGCGTGTCCAACTGTACATTTCGCAATCTACATGTGATGCAAAAATACAAATTAACAATGAAAACTCGTCCTTCATCTTATCGGCATTAACAGTCTCTTTGGCTACTGCCAGGAAATCAATATTTACTACAATATTAACACTGGTACATATACCTTTTGTGCTATAACAATTACAAGACTGAATTTATATAGATTTTTCGCAATTTTTATAATAACACTGTCCAACAAATTTCAACTTTTTAAAAGTATTTCGATTCCCACTATGCGATTCTTGTAGAGTTTTCCGCGCTGATTCCGAATCTGGTTTTAATTTTTCTCCTATACGTCCAGTTTTTGAGAAAATGGAGTTTAAAATAAGACATATTTTTCAACTTTAAACAAATATTGCGATGTTATTATGAAAGCTATTGAATTGTACTTTACAGCAAAAGATTCTGTAGACTTTCCCGAATACAGTGATATCCAATATTAATACATTACGATTGTTTAAACATGTTTAAACAATGATTAAAGACGGAGATGCACCAATTTTTGCGGATATTTTCGAATTTATCTCAAAAAATAAGGGTCCAGCGAAAAATTGAACTAAACCACGCGAAAGAGCAGACTTTTATCTTGAGAAACCCCCCTGTGAAGTTTGCATGGTCGACGTTTTCTTCGAACCAGAAAGCAAAATATCTTCGCCCGACATGAGTTGTCACCAGTGGCGCTCACCACCAGAACGGTCGTTCGCCGCTCCGTATCAGAGTGGCCAGACGAGTCCGACCTTGGGACTCGCGAGGGGAATACAGTACCCCTTCTCTGATGACCAGCAATATGCGCAAGCGCGACGGGGATCGAGTAAGGCACATGGGAGACACGTTGCGCTTGCGCGATGGGGACGCAACAATGACAGATGACATATTAGAAGTTTTAGGTTATTGCCGCATATCGAACCTATTACCTAATGAAATGAATCATATGAATCGTTCTAGATATTATCAACATTCTTTATTATAAATAAAATGAATTGTAACATGTGGGAGTTTCAGTTGTGAAATGAAGTATGCTTATTATGTATAATATGTATGTTGAAAAAAATGTTGAAATCTGTACTACTGAGTTACATTCCAGTAAAATCCTAAATGTCCTAAAAATAAATAATAATCTATTTTAACACTTTTAAGGAATGGACATAGCAAGTTTTGAAACTACCTTTTTCAATGCATATCTTAAAAAGTTTAGTATTGGGAAGATGACACAAATTGTAGAACTAAAAATATTGTGTGAATATAATAAATATATTATACATAATACAGTGATATACAATAAAATTGTAGGACAATATAGCCTATCAGCTAGATATACATATACGCTACGGGAAAGGATGACTGGCGTGGGCGTTCAAATAAGAACTATTCAGTTATTGCCAGTGAAGCTGTCCGCCAAGAGTGAAATTTATTAATGAACTCTACGAACTGAACACTCAGAGCGTCACATAACACAATCAAATACAATTTGATACAATAAAATATAATAAACAAATACACACACACACCAAAATAAGCAAACAAATACTCAATGTATATCACTGTCCTTGCCGCTATTCTCAGTTTCACCAGCGAGCAAGGTTCCAGGTGATTTTTTTGGTATTTCTTCTCTATTGTACATTTGGGCATTAAATAATTCTAACATCTGATCTGTTATTTGGAAGCTGGAAGCATCAATTTGTTTTGATTGCAAATATAATTTAATACGTGTAAGATCGCGAAGCGTGTGTGTCCAGAAATAGCTTTATATTTCGCTAAACAGTCAGAAGTTAAAATAGACATTCTTTTAAATAAATTTCCATCCAAAGTGATAGCTAAAAAAGTGTTACACCAGTGGTTCTTATTAGGCATAAAACCTACCGCACGAGAAAGAAATAAGTTGAAACGATTAGATGTTGTTGAATTTTGGAGCACCGTTAGGAATTTAAAGGATGAATCTGATAATTTGTTGTACGATGAAATTGCAAAACTTGCGTTAATATGCTTGTCATTGCCGCATTCAAATGCACATGTGGAAAGATATTTTTCCATTATAACAGACATAAAAGATAAAAAAAAGAAACATGTTAGATACACACACGATTCGCGATCTTACACGTATTAAATTATATTTGCAATCAAAACAAATTGATGCTTCCAGTTTCCAAATAACAGATCAGATGTTAGAATTATTTAATGCCCAAATGTACAATAGAGAAGAAATACCAAAAAAATCACCTGGAACCTTGCTCGCTGGTGAAACTGAGAATAGCGGCAATGACAGTGATATATATTGAGTATTTGTTTGCTTATTTTGGTGTGTGTGTGTATTTGTTTATTATATTTCATTGTATCGTATTGTATTTGATTGTGTTATGTGATGCTCTGAGTGTTCAGTTCGTAGAGTTCATTAATAAATCTCACTACAACTTTTTAAGATATGCATTGAAAAAGGTAGTTTCAAAACTTGCTATGTCCATTCCTTAAAAGTGTTAAAATAGATTATGATTTATTTTTAGGACATTTAGGATTTTACTGGAATGTAACTCAGTAGTACAGATTTCAACATTTTTTTCAACATACATATTATACATAATAAGCATACTTCATTTCACAACTGAAACTCCCACATGTTACAATTCATTTTATTTATAATAAAGAATGTTGATAATATCTAGAACGATTCATATGATTCATTTCATTAGGTAATAGGTTCGATATGCGGCAATAACCTAAAACTTCTAATATGTCATCTGTCATTGTTGCGTCCCCATCGCGCAAGCGCAACGTGTCTCCCATGTGCCTTACTCGATCCCCGTCGCGCTTGCGCATATTGCTGGTCATCAGAGAAGGGGTACTGTATTCCCCTCGCGAGTCCCAAGGTCGGACTCGTCTGGCCACTCTGATACGGAGCGGCGAACGACCGTTCTGGTGGTGAGCGCCACTGGTGACAACTCATGTCGGGCGAAGATATTTTGCTTTCTGGTTCGAAGAAAACGTCGACCATGCAAACTTCACAGGGGGCTTTCTCAAGATAAAAGTCTGCTCTTTCGCGTGGTATAGTTCAATTTTTCGCTGGACCCTTATTTTTTGAGATAAATTCGAAAATATCCGCAAAAATTGGTGCAAAAGTGGTGCATCTCCGTCTTTAATCATTGTTTAAACATGTTTAAACAATCGTAATGTATTAATATTGGATATCACTGTATTCGGGAAAGTCTACAGAATCTTTTGCTGTAAAGAACAATTCAATATCTTTTATAATAACATCGCAATATTTGTTTAAAGTTGAAAAATATGTCTTTTTTTTAAACTCCATTTTCTCAAAAACTGGACGTATAGGAAAAAAATTAAAACCAGATTCGGAATCGGCGCGGAAAACTCTACAAGAATCGCGTAGTGGGAATCGAAATACTTTTTGGCTGTTGGACAGTGTAATACGTGCTGGAATCACGAAATTTATTTTATCATTTCTAATGGAAGCATCTTCGTAATTTTAATAATTGTGGGGTACAATTTTGAATCTGCTAATTTGATCGGTTGTGGCTCGGTGAATGTTTAGTAAACAAAATTCTATTAGGATCTACTAGATTTGAGAATGTTGCTAGAATAATTGTTATGTGATAAAAACTTTATCTTTTTTAATCTTGAGTTATTAAAATGACGTGTCAGAGACGTCAGGGATCTCGTATGCCAAGTTTGACTATTCACAAGATACTTAACTGTTAGGATACCTAAACTACTTAAGATACTAGTTCAGATACTTAAACGTTAGGAAAGAAGAAAAGTTTATTGCAAAATTGCTAGATTTACAAAATGATCGAAACGGTAGCATCGAAAACATCATCAAATTAAATACTTCACTGTGACTAAGACTCATAACATGACATGTAACAGTAATTAGTTAATGAAAATTAGCTTATTTTCGACTATGGCGCATACAGAGGGTATATAGGCAAAATTAAATGGTACGTCTTAGTCTGGAATCTTAAAATTGAATTGTAAACCAACTGGTTAAATAAGTTGTTTCATAATATATTAAACATAAATATTAAATAATATTAAAATTAAACATATATTAAACATAAGTTGTTTTAGAGGTACGAGTTAATATAGTACATATGTATAATCATTGTCAACTGTACCTGCCATTCTACATATTCAAATATTTTTCTTTTGACTCACGTTTTTCGAAACATGCTCCATAAAAAATATGTGACTCATGTAATTTTTATGTTTTGTACTTCTGAAAGTCGAATGTGCATTTCAAATACCAATAAATATGTGTGTAAAATCCTAACACGATACGTTCAACAGATTTTTCTAAAAAAAATTCCTAAAATTCGTGCGGAAACGGCTTCGAAAACCAGAATACATTGGGACTACGGCTGCGTCAGGTGGTGGGCGGATGGGCGGACTCTACTGTCCCGCGAGACATTTTGTGACCTTGCGAGACAGACATAGTCATGACAGTATGTTTTTGTTATAAAATTCATTTATAAGGTAACGAGGTCCAGCGAATTTCTATGCCAAAGAATATATAATTTTTCGAATACTAAACTCAGGAAAGCGATTTTTAATAGTTGCCAAAGACGAAAATGTACAGCTTATGTCTGTAGATTCATTGGCGAACGTCTACACGAAATACGGAAGTGACGTTCGCGTTCCAAAATTATAACTTTATATTTTTAAGGTTTCTGCCGCGGTTCGTGTGCACGAAATTGCGTCCAACGTGGGTTTTGTCGAATCTGTTTTCTTGTTTTCATACAATACGATTTATTCAGGAACACTGAGCACTATTTCACCCCGTTCGTCGTCCTAATTGGTGATTCCTCTTGCTCCACTTTGAGTTCAGCTGTTCGCTTTTTTCCTCGCGGACCGACGCGGTCAAATTCACCATTTTACCATTGCACGCCTCGAAACTGAGAAAAGAGATCTGTAATAATAAAAGTAGCGCCAGTAGACAGCTTTTTGGCTGATGAAAATAGCAGATATATGTAAGTAAGGCGCATCAAAATTATCAACATGATGAATTAATTGGCTTCGTTCGTAATTAAACATCTACTCTTCTCATATTGAAACTATAGAATGAACCGTTAAAATGTAATACATAAGATCTGTACTATAATATAATGAAGACAGATAAAATAGTTTTGCTTGCACTGACTGTAAATGTAGAATTTGTAAAATTCCATGCTATGTGTACTATAGCAGGTAGATCCAACGAGTAGCTCCGGAGCTATTCGAGGCACCTTCCCCGCGTAACTACATCATTCCATTTAAAAAAATAAAGTTGATCTTTATATGACCTTTACGCGTCCACTCACGAAAAAACTAATAGCATCAAAATATGCTCCAGTCGATACCACTCAAGCCTCTGCTGAAACATTTTTTGCTATGAGTAACAATAGCAAGAAAATCAAGATGTCGAAATCGGGTGCGACACCCTGTAGAAACGCAAAATACGAAAATACGCGAGATAGAATGAGGGGATGACTCCGAGAGACAACGTCTCTTGATGGAGTCCGAAATTGTCCGAAATGGAACTGAATGAACGGAACACCACACTGACTGAGCTCCTTCGGTGCGAAATGGGTCAGTGGAGTGGGGAAGGGTCGGAGTGGGAACTTGTAGTGGAGTAGGGAGCGCTAGCGCACGGTGTGGGGATCGCTGAACGCGATGACCGAGTGTCGCGCGACGAGGTGTGACGGTTAATATTAAAATCTTTTTTTTCTCCTGAACGCACAGTTTTTTTAAAAATCTGTTTTTTTTAATATTGCATTATCATCGAGTTCTGAGCTACGTTTAAAGTTTCAAGTCTCTAGCTCATCGGGAAGTGGTTTAAAATACGATTACAAAATTTGACGCATACAACCACAACAACAACGACAACTCGGCAAGCTAATATAAGCGTAGTAAAATAAAATACAAGTTGTTGATTCAAAACGTAGAACGAAAGTGGATGAACACAGAACGAGAACATCACCCGCGGATTTTTTGCGTAATTATTTCCGAGCTTACAGGGATTAACAAAAATATAACAATTTATGTCGCAAATCTCTCTTATTTTCTTCGTCTCGTGTGGACCATGAAAATGTGTTTTCTCCGTCGCGTTTTTCACATTTCTAAAAAAGAGAACAGCGTCGTATGCCAAATCCGGGAACAGGTAGGATGTGCGAGTTTCTCCTTTCTCAGAAAGGGAAAAACCGGTTCAGGAGGAAACGTCTTCTTCAAAAACCCACTTTTACGCTTTTCATATGTTGAAGAAAGGAACAGTAGATGTGCCGAACGAATTGATAAAGCAGATCAACTCGAATACTTTCTTATAAAATGTGTATGCAAAAGCGTGCTTTTTATATATTTTTTTTTGCTGCGTTCAAGGGATTATTAGAACTTTCTAGGTACAACGCAAGTGGTCTATTTACTCATCAATATTTATCCTATTGCCTTTGATGCAGCTGTTGATTCTCTATAAAAAAGTATTATGTATGTCGAAAAATGATTAGTTTAGGAGTTATTTTAATTCAAATATTGCTAAGAAGAATACATTCCTTCGGGAACTTTATTCTTCATCCAAGGTGTTCTTTGTAATATTTAAATTAAAATAGTTCCTAAACTACAATAATAACTTTTTGTGATACATAGATTAATATTTTTTTGTAGAGAATAAAAAGCTGCATCGATTGGCGCACAAAAAAATTCGCGGTTACATTTGCACGGTGCCCCACCCTGTATTTGTTCGGATGTATTTCCAGTCTTCGAAATAGCATGGACACTCAATTTGCGGGATACTGCTCTTAAATTAATAGCGATTTTTATACTATGTGTTCTATCGGCTCGAAACGATGACTTGATAGCGGCAATTTTAGTTTTCGCAACAAAAAAAAGTCTCGGAGTGCATTACCAGGTAAATATAGCACTCGGAGAATTCAATTTGTTGAGTGTTCGGTGAAAAAGTTGCGTACAAACATCGGAATTTCTCCATTTCCTATCGACTGATTCCCGCAAAAAATAAATTAATTACAAGTTACTGTATCAAAAAGTTGGACGGAATACAAAACTGCATTTCTTAAATTACCCGACTATTTTCGAATGGATTTTTTAAATGCTTTGAAGAGCACAAAATAACACATTGCTACAACGGTAACGATTGTACCAATAAATGATAACTAGAAATTGTCTGTATTGATTGCAAGGTACAGGAGCTACATAGACATTCATTTCTTCCTTTAATCACACATTTGAATAAGTACGAAATGATGTACAGTAAAGTCGCGATTATTGCCAAACAGCCTGTGTTCTGCACGGACAACTATCGCATACTGACATTTTTATTTTTTTTATGACTGCGCTGTGTCTACCGCGCCGACCGCGACCGGCCGAGAGTACAAACGAAAAGCCAAACGTAGAGAAGGAGAGCATGTAAATACGGATCGCGCGGCCGAAGCGTATCGGTGTGAACTACTACTAATCGACATAATAGAATACACAAAACTTCTTTATTTCTCATTATTTTTTTATAGAACCTTCACCAACTAATTTCTGGCATTTTTCTGATTAAAGTAACACCAAACACGATACAATTCCAACTGTATTTAGTGGTTTAATCGACGATGAGAATTTCGGGTGCAAGGAAGAACAGCGAACACGCGGGCCTTTGAACTCTGCCGACGACGGCGACTGCTCGCGTCTCTTTGTTTACCATACGCTGTCCTCACTTGCGTCCGAAACTTGAACATACACTCATACGCGAAAGTATTCGAATGCTGACAATTCTAACATTCAACTAGTGAAATATGTATGTTACATTGAAGTATTTCTTAGTGAAGTATTGTCTTAAGACTACATAAGTAACACCAGAAAATAATCCAACAATATATAGCGTTTTTACAATACATTTATTATAAACACGTACTAGAAGTGACACGCAAAAGTATTCGAACGGAACATTTAACAGTTATTTCAATTGAATAATTGAAAGTTTTAATAGGGAGTTGGACCACTGTTTGCTTTTATAACGGCCCTAATTGTAAGTCTGTTTTCCATTGAGTGAACTAACTTAAAAGTAACCGTTGGATCTATTGATTGCCATATTGCAATAATATTTCGTTTTAACGCTTCTTTCGAAGTAATAACTGTATTTCTCAATCTTCTATCTACCTCATCCCATAAATGTTCAATGGGGTTTCAATCGGGACTTTGCGGTGGATGTGGCAACACGTGTGGAACATTCTACAATACCCATTCTTTGACTATTTTAGCGGTATGCTTAGGATCATTGTCCGATTGAAACTAGCAATTACTTGGTAAATTCAATTTTGATACACTGTCTTTTAGGTTTTCCTGCAAAATTTTTAAGTACTTTGTTTTGTCCACTATTCCGTCAATGAACACAAGGTTTTTCACTCCACTACATGTCATAAAGCCCCAAACTAATACAGACCCACCATTATGTTTAATAGTCGGCCGTAGATTTCGCGATTCGAATTCTGTGATCTGTTTCCTCCAAACTTTTTTACGTCCATCGCTACTAAAAACGTCGAATTTACTCTCATCAGAGAATAATAGTGTGTCCTAGAACGAATTACTTTTATACATAAAGGGCCTAGCAGACTAAGATAGGTGCAGCGGCCCCAGCCGCAATTTTATTGATATTGTGCGGAAAACAATGGTTTTAGGTTGAAAGATAACCCCCTAAAATTTTAAGTCGCTAACCCTTCGTATAAGGGTGATATGAGGGTAAATACCCTTAACTGTATCATTTTTTTTCTCGGTTGTTAATTAAGATATTCGGATAAAAAAATACGAAAATACTCGAACTTACCTCTTTCATATCATACATTTTTTTCACCATTGTGATCAAATTATTAAGGGTAGAAAAAAATCATTTAATTTTTTAGGGGTGGGAATTGCAAGCAACCCTTCGAGTGACCACTTCCAAAAAATTCAAGAACAATGTTCTGTTGCTTATCTAACGTATAAAAAAGTTTCAAGGTGGTCGGATTGGTGGAACATAGTTAAATATTGAAAAATAAATGAAGTTACGTCATTATAATGGTATAATGTACAGTGCAGTGTTTCTTACGCGACTCCAATTAATAATTCTTATCAGGATATTAAGTCCCTTCTTGATCAATTATTTCTTTTTAAACGCGACGCATCGTATTACATTCTGTTCTTATCTTTCCGAATTTATTGATAGACATTACGTAAGTGTAAATGATAATTCTAGGAATCTTAATATCCTCCCTTTCGAATTCTCAGTTTTTGGTAATGCTTCTGTAGGAACGTTCCAGAACGCTCCGCTGTTCGAAACATTCGACGGTCCGCCGTATGTTATGCGTTGTCAAGACGACGGAAAATCTCGAATGGGCATTTATTCATTTTTTGACCATATAAGGCAATATCGACGATCCTCGGCCGAATAGATAATAGACGATCGCGAATTAGAGAAGAGGACTCCTAATATAATGCGTGTGGCTACGCGTCGCAAGCAGTCTGTTTTACGCACTGTAATCGATTTAATAAATTCATTTTTCTGGATACTACACTTCTTATAAGTCGCAACTCTGTATGGTCGTTATAGAAGATATACATGAACATTTATTAAAACACTTGAAGTTCAATTGTTATCTAACGCGGGTTTAAGTTCCAAGTTAGAATTGAAGGGTGTGAGATAGGTCAAAATATAGATCCAATCCATCCATACACGTACAAAATGTCTGAGAGCGATAGTGTCAATAAGTGCATTAAGTGTAATGTCTCCCTAAAGAAAGGTGTTGGGAGAATAAAAAGGATATCTGCAGAAGATGAAGCGGCAAAATATCAGGCTTACTGTGATGGAACTGTGACTGTTGGATCTGCATTTTGTAACAAATGCCGATTAATTGTTTATAGACCAGAAAACCAACACAGAACTGAGAGCAACAATAATGATTCTGCAACAGATTCAGATAATCAAACTGGAAACGATCCCGAATTGACAAGTAAGATTGAACTGCCATTTAAAAGAGTAGTATCGACTCATAGATACTGCATCTTATGTCGATCAACGAAGAAACTGATTGTCATACCCTTAGAAGCACGCCTCCAGGCGTTTACGCAAAAAAGGATTTTTATTCCGAAAGGCGACCGGTGTTGCTCTACACACATCATTAGAAAAAGATTTTACACTGACGAGCTTTGCTCTTTACGTATTCATTCTATGTATAGTGTAATAGAAGCTGGAGAAGTTTCTTTGTTTTTGGATCAGTTGGCTCGGAATGTGGATTCCTCTGTATTTGATAACATATCGAATGGTATATTAGTCGGAAATGTTATCAATGCTACATTGAATATGTACCACATTCGATTGGTTATGCCGCTATTAAACGGTATACATGTGACTGTGCCAATGGCAACAGAACAGTGGGTTGCTGTTCTCATGTCGCTACAATTATTTATTATTTGTCTTATGGGCGATTTAAATCGAAAATTGTAAAACCATCGGAGATATTAACAAAGATATTTGATGTAACACATACAGTACCGGTTATTGAGGAAAATAGTGACGAAGATTGAATAAATCTATGTATAATATGATTCCTAGAATTCTCATTTACACTTACGTAATGTCTATCAATAAATTCGGAAAGATAAGAACAGAATGTAATACGATGCGTCGCGTTTAAAAAGAAATAATTGATCAAGAAGGGACTTAATATCCTGATAAGAATTATTAATTGGAGTCGCGTAAGAAACACTGCACTGTACATTATACCATTATAATGACGTAACTTCATTTATTTTTCAATATTTAACTATGTTCCACCAATCCGACCACCTTGAAACTTTTTTATACGTTAGATAAGCAACAGAACATTGTTCTTGAATTTTTTGGAAGTGGTCACTCGAAGGGTTGCTTGCAATTCCCACCCCTAAAAAATTAAATGATTTTTTTCTACCCTTAATAATTTGATCACAATGGTGAAAAAAATGTATGATATGAAAGAGGTAAGTTCGAGTATTTTCGTATTTTTTTTATCCGAATATCTTAATTAACAACCGAGAAAAAAAATGATACAGTTAAGGGTATTTACCCTCATATCACCCTTATACGAAGGGTTAGCGACTTAAAGTTTTAGGGGGTTATCTTTCAACCTAAAACCATTGTTTTCCGCACAATATCAATAAAATTGCGGCTGGGGCCGCTGCACCTATCTTAGTCTGCTAGGCCCTTTTTCGGCGCATTGTAAACGCATCATTTTATTTTTCTTGCTAATAAATGGTTTTCTCCTTGGAACTCGTGCATGTGAACCATTATCTATATATGTATATGTATTTAAAAGCGAAGTCCTGACTCACCTATCAACGCCCAGGCTAAACCCTTGGACTTAGAAAGCTGAAATTTTGCACAGAGGTTTCCCTTATGATCTATACAAGGGATAATCTATACAATATATAAAAGCGAAGTCCTGACTCACCTATCAACGCCAAGGCTAAACCCTTGGACTTAGAAAGCTGAAATTTTGCACAGAGGTTTCCCTTATGATCTATACAAGGGATAATCTATACAATATATAAAAGCGAAGTCCTGACTCACCTATCAACGCCCAGGCTAAACCCTTGGACTTAGAAAGCTGAAATTTTGCACAGAGGTTTCCCTTATGATCTATACAAGGGATAAGAAAGGATATTTCGAAATTCAATCCCCAAGGGGGTGAAAAGGGGTTGCAACGTTTGTATGAGGAATATTTTGTTCGTGGTCGGATTTACTTCGTACTTGGTCTTAATGCTCTTTGATATAATTAATCAAACACCTATTTCGGCATTTTAAAAAATTGATCCCCTAAGGGGGTGAAAAGGGGTTTTGAAATCTAAGATTGCGGCATGACATAAAATTAAAACTCTATAGGGGTGAATGGGGGGTTAAAAGGTTTTATATGGAGAAACAATATCAATTTTCGAGGGCATTAAATTGTTTTCTGTGCGAGCGAAGCCGCGGGCAAAAGCTAGTTTCTTAATATAATCGACAACACAATTCGGGGTGCACTTCTTCCTGGAACAGTGTAGCCACTATTGCTGTTAATTGTGATCCAGAAATACAAGGATCTTGTCTGATTTTTCGTATGATTGTTTTCTCTTCTCTTTCAGTCAGCTTTTTTGGACGTCCACAACGGGGCTTAGTAGCAATGTTACCTTGCGTATTAAATTTCTTTACAATATAATAACTCGTGGACTTACTTCTGTTTACAAGTTTTGTAATTTCTCTTTATCATTTGCCTTCCTTATACCATTTTGTTATTAATTTTCTGATTGATTTGTTTTTTTTCGAATTTCTTGCGATTCATTTTGTTATAGTGTTTGTAATGAAAATTGTAACAGAAACTTTTAACACTGTTTCGCCTGAACTGATTGCTAGTGAACTAAGCAATGTTCGTTTCCATTCTGTGAATGTCGGAAATTGTTTGTTTACATTCTGCCAGGGTCGGAAATCCTTAGTTGTCCAAAGTTCGAATACTTTTGTGAGCCACGTCTGGTACGTTACAGTATATGTATTGCAAAAGCGGTATATATTGTTAAATTATTTTCTAATTTTGTTTATGAAGTCTTGAGACCCATCCCTTGCTATATGTGGGATATTACAACAAATGCTTTAATCTAACATACAGTAAGGAGCAAAACTGAACCAATAACCACAAGTTTTGTATAAATCATTATTTATTGCTAGGAATATAGAAGAATAACCAAACACTAACATTATAATTTTTTTTATCATGGTTAGAAGTAACTTGAGGAATTCTTTTCAATAATTAATGTCTCCTCGTTTAGCAATGACAACAAAAATAGATTGACTCGGTTTTGCACCGCGTCAAATACTTGGCAATATTTAATATATTATTTATTTTTAATAGTTCGTCCACAACCCTTGTGCTTGTAAAACTGCACTAATTCGCATTGGCATAGTTTCTACTAATTTGTTTGCAATAATCCGGAGATATTTGTTCCCACTGTTCTTGAATTCTATCATACAAATCTGTGATTGAAGTTGGTTGGGAGTCATATGAATCCCCCGAAGTCGTCTTTTTAGTAAACCCCATAGATTCTCTGACCAAATAATCCGTTCCCAGTCAGTAGTTTTCCAGTTCTGATATTTTGTAGCAAATTCCAAACGACGTTTAATATTTTGTTTCGGTAACATTGGCTTCTTTTTTTTCTTAATGCTTCACTGATTTATTTGTATATTCGTATCTTCTTTCAATAATTTTGCAACCATAATGGAACTTGAAGCTTCACCAAATTTGACAAATCGTATAATCCTTCGTTCATCCTGCGGTGATAATATTTTTGGTCTTCCTCCAACATTTAATAATATACTTTAACAGTATTTTTTTCCTTATTCTCTGCACTGTCGATTGACTAACACTGCCAGTTTTCGCACAGTTTACGCGTTGACGAGCTGTCGTTCAAAAGAGAAATGCTATTGTTACACAATTTGGAGCAATTGACTTCATATTTATTCTTACTTCACTTGCGTGCTTTTTCGTTCGACTGATTGCGAAGAACTGAGTGTTAAGACATAGACACTAATAGTTTGCAAACATACCAAAGTGCTAGATGTAAACATACTACTAGAACATTCCACGTAAACATTTCTTGTAGGAACCGGTGCAAAACTGAGTCGACCTATTTTTGTTGTCATTGCTACACGAGGAGACATTAATTATTGGAAAAAAATTTCTTAAGTTACTTCTAACTATGATAAAAATAATTATAATGTTGATTTTTGTTATTCTTCAATATTCCTAGGAATAAATTTTACTATTAGTTATACACAAAATTAATTTATACAAAACATGTGGTTATTGGTTCAGTTTTGCTCCTCACTGTACATATCTCATTAGTTGCATGTTAGAATTGTAAGCGTTCGAATACTTTTACGTATGAGTGCACATTTGACAAACGCTTTTTAATTTGTACACTGTTAGAAAAGAAAAATTGTAACACTTGCAGTGGTATGTGTGTCGTAGTTTGTCGTAAAATGGAAACGTTTCACCTGGTAAGCTGCTTTTACTCCACGAGTCCGGTTATTTAATACTTATGGTTGTATAATTCCACTTATCTATGAAATACGATCAGTGCGATTTATAGAAACCGCTTATCGTGGAATAACAGAGGAGAAGGTCCCCTCGGCCGTCAGAAAATATGTAAATTCTTTGAGAATGGACGGCAGTTTGATCTCGTCCCCGGCTCGAGGTATATTTTGAATAGCAACAAACGATGGATATGTGCGGTCGGCATCCGGGTTAATCCACTTCGGTTTCAATTTCTATTCTTGAGGTGCCGTTCTCGTCCTCTCCCCTTCTTCCCTGATGTTCGGATCATTGTTGACTCACTTCCTTGTTCCAAATCTTAGAACTCCGGGCTACGCGTCTCCGACACTCGTTACGCAATTTTTCCAACATCACCGAAAACAGAGGCGCAAAGGTACTTACTTCGCGTGTACTTTCTTTAATTCTTAATTCGCACTGGTACGTCCTCAAATGAGAAAACGCTGCTGCATCGTGTATGTATGTAGTTACTGTAGTGCGAGTGTGTATCAGAAGTTTAGACGCACCCTATTATTTTATCAAAAACGTATCCTCTGATCAATTTTCGATTGATTCTTTTTATTTCATTGTATGTTTAGAACACTTTGAAAAATTACGATTACCACTAACAAGGAGAGTGCAAGGTCGATGGGTCTCAGATTTGATTGAGACTTTGTACAGTTATACATACACAGATCTTGTTCTCCTGTTAATATGTATACCCCATTATAGGCGCAGATACTCAATAGTTTTTAAGATATTTATAATTAAAGGTTTTCATTGTCATGAATATGTATACATACAGGGGGAACATTGTAAAGCTTTACAGACGATATCTCCAAAAATATTGATTATACGCAAAAATGTTTCAGATGGAAGTTGTTCAGTATCGAGGGGGATATCATGCGGTGGGGCTTTTATTTTCACCGGTGGATACTTCAAGGTGAGGTGAAGGTCAACCTTCCTTTTTTAAATGGAATATCCTATTTTTTATACCATAGGTCCATAGAGTATCAAATTCTGAGTATAAAAGTGTTGACCTTCATATGTCCTAAACGTAATAATTAACAAGATATTATCCAAAGAAGAATGAACATTGTTTCGGTAATATCTTGTTAACTATAAGATTTAGGACATATGGAGGTCAACATATTTTTACTTAGAAGTCGATAGTCTATCGATTCATGATACAGAAAGTAAGTGTTTCCAATTAAAAAATCAAGGTGACCTTCACCTCACCTTGGAGTGTTCACCGGGAAAAATAAAAGTTCTACCACATGATGTCCTCCTCGGTACTGAACAACTTTCATCTGAAACATTTTTGCGTATCAACAATATTTTTGGAGATATTTGTCTGTAACACTTTATAATGTTTCCCCTGTATATTCATGATAATGAAAACCTTTAATTATAAATATCTTAATATTGGACTAGACGGTTTGAACCTTTTTGAGAAGTTAGAGCAATTAGTTTACTACATGGTGTGAACTCTCGTTGAACGAAATTGTCATGAACAAAATTGTTGTGTTTATATTCCACACAACCTTTCGCTAATAGTTATATTAGTATTCGTGAAATATTTTCACGCAAATATTGTATTGCTTTTTCCGTGCAATAATGGAGCACTGTTTTGTATATTTTTTGTACATGAAGGAACGAATGAACTATGGCAGGGAGCAGTTTATTGAACGACAATGGCCACGCTGAAAATGATTTCCTTCCCGTCGGGAATTGTCTACAATTTTCAACTCGCGTTTCGTACACGAATATGGCGCTATATCCATCTATTTGTCAGAGAAAATGATGTCCAGAGATTTTCCTCGTGAACCAGCGATAGCAATACATGTTCCGGCGTGTAAGATGAAATATTTGCGTCTGGAGTCTATTTTACTGATTTCCATATAGTCCTTTTTGTTTCCCAAGTTCCCCGGAAAAGTTTCGCGGCCCGCTTTTCCTCATGCATTTTCCATTTTCCCGTTCAGTCCACTTAGTTTTCGTGTCACCGGCGGGAAAAAAATCGAGAAAACACACCCGACACGAACCGCGTAAGCACAACAGAAATTCAGGTTGAGTTGTCTGAGGCGCTCGACCAAGCCCTTAGTTCTGCGTGCACTTATTCCATTCCATGATGCAATACTTATCGATTTAGGAATCCGAGAATATTCGATGAACGCGATTTTACCCAGTGACCTGGAAACGTCTCTCCGTCAAGTGTGATACGGATTTTCAAAGTCGCCTTCCTAATAATCAAGGAAGCCTTTTTCGGCTCTGGGACTCTACAATCCTGGCAAAAAGTTTTCGGTCGCGTTGAAAAATCGCATAATTTTCTTGAAATCCAAACCAAATGCGTGGAAATTTCTTGACACGTTAGAAGACTTAGTTTACTAAATGTAAGTAACGGGTAAACGAAATTTTGAAAAAATTGCTATTGGTCGGAACTGCGAAGAAAAAAGTAACAGGCAAATTTTTCAATTTTTGTGAAGAAAAAGGCCGCAAATCTTGAAAAATTGCAATTTTTACCACTTTTGATCGTTTATAACTCGTCAACCAATTAACCAATTTTGATGAAATTTTCGGAGCGTATATAATTTATACCAGTTGACCAAACAGATCTTTTAAATTTTCGTTATTGGCCCAGCTAAAAAAGTAGTCAAAATCTATTTTTACTATTTTTTTTCGCAATTCCGACCAAATGCATTTTTTCAAAATATTCTTTAGACGTCATTTACTAAACTAATTCTTCTAGCCTTACAGAGAAATTGAAGTCGTTTGGTCCATTCATAAAAAAGTTATTCTGATTTAAGGTGTGTTGAATCAGTTATGCTCGTTAGTGTACATATAATACGAAAACTGTAGTTATTCGACTATATTTGCGAAAATTAACATAATTGGATAATGTGCTACCTTTTTGTCGCGGAGTGTATGACAACTAGACTGCGGATTTTACGCATTTACGACAGAAATGATTAGGCAACGTTTCAAATAGTGATAATGATAATAGTAGACAATGATAACAATAGACTAATGATAATATTTACAAATAATTATATTAAGTCAAACACTATGCAGAAAATTTTCATATAAAATCGAAATTTTACTTTCAAACGAAACAGTATGAAAATAAAGACTGAAGCTAATTAGTATGAATGGTAAATTTATAAAACTGTTTATTCAAATTAAAACTGTTTGAATTAAAAATGGAGGTGTTTACTCTTCATAACATGGATTTATTCTTCGTGTTTAAGTATTTCATTGTTGTCGTTATGTACGCAAAATTATTGAAGGAACAACGCAGTTTTCATTACACTAACTTCGTCACTTCATCCTAAACGACGTTAATGAACCCCAACCGATTTGATCGATCGGTATCGACTCCGTTATTATTCATACGTGATGGACATTATGCACGGTTTAGCACAATGTTTATCGAAGTTGAACAAGTCTCTTGTTTTCTTAATCCTGACGGAAAATTACGTACATGGTGCACAATTCCTATCTCGACGTTATTACACAAAAATGAGCACGCCATCGAAAATACAATATTATGCGACAGAGATTTACAGAATGCTAGCTAGCGTTGTCGAGCGCTTGTTTCGAGGAGAAATATTATAACGAATACTCGCGATGATTTGCTTGCCACGGTTTAATACATATAATCAGTTTTAATTGTATCTGCCATTCTACGTTTCTCGGAACGTACTCTATAAAAAAATATGTGACTGATGTAATTTTGATGATTTTCTATACTTCTAAGAAATCACATATGCATTTCAAATACCAATAAATATGTGTGTAAAATCCTAACACGATACGTTCAACAGTTTTTCTAAAAAAAATTCCTAAAATTCGTGCGGAAACGGCTTCGAAAACCAGAATACATTGGGAGTACGGCTGCGTCAGGTGGTGGGGATGGTCGGACTCTACTGTCCCGCGAGATATTTTGTGACCTTGCGAGACAGACATAGTCATGACAGTAGGTTTTTGCTGTAAAATTCATTTATAAGGTAACGAGGTCCAGCGAATTTCTATGTCAAGGAATATATTTCGAATACTAAACTCAGGAAAGCGATTTTTAATAGTTGCCAAAGATAACACGTGGACGAAAATGTACAGATTCTGTCTGTAGATTCATCGGCGAACGTCTCCACGAAATCCGAAAGTGACGTCCGCGTTCCAAAATTGTAACTTTATATTTTTAAGGTTTCTGCCGCGGTTCGTGTGCACGAAATTGCGTCCAACGTGGGTTTTGTCGAATCTGTTTTCTTGTTTTCACACAATACGATTTATTCAGGAACACTGAGCACACTTTCACCCCGTTCGTCGTCCTAATTGGTGATTCCTTTTGCTCCAGTTTGAATTCAGCCGTTCGCTTTTTTCCTCGCGGGCGACGCGATCAAATTTGTCGTTTTACATTGAAACCTCGAAACCGATAAAAGAGATCGGTAATAATAAAACAGTAGCGCTAGTAGACTGCTTTTTGGCTGATGAAAATAGCAGATATACAGGGTGTCCCAGTTTTTTCCGGCCAAACTTTGCCAGCGTGTTCTACACGCAAAAGTAAGAAAAAAATGTTATATGAACATATGCTCTTAAATGTTTTATTAAGGAGTTATAACTAATAATACAAAATGATAATGAACTGGCACACACATTTCGTTGACACAGCGTACGAATGTATTATGAATATCTCTATTTGTGTTTACACAAACTCTTATGTTTACTTGCTGAAGTAGTTGATATCAACATTGATTTCTGCTGAGGTAATAATGTTTAGTACGCTGTACGACTTCATATCGAGATGCCGCGAGAATTTTCCAATCGTGAATACGCTGATATGCATTTTATTTATGGTTTTTGTAATGAAAGTGCCCGAGCTGCTGTAAGGGAATATCAGCGGAGAAAAAATCAGTAATACGATAGGGTAAATATTTCTTAGATGCCAATCCTGTATTCGTAATAACGGACGTCATTTTGAAATGTTAACTCGTTAATAAAACATTTAAGAGCATATGTTCACATAACATTTTTTTCTTACTTTTGCGTGTAGAACACGCTGGCAAAGTATGGCCGGAAAAAACTGGGTGTATGTAAGTAAGACGCATCCAAATTATCAACACGATAAATCAATTGGCTTCGTTCGTAATTAAAATTCTTCTTATATTGAAACTATCGAATGAACCGTTAAAATGTAATACATATGGTAATAACAGGTTTGTATTACAATAGACAGATAAAATAGATTCGCTTGCACCGACTGTAAATGTACAATTTGTACAAAATTATCAACATGAATTAATTGGCTACGTTCCTAATTACTCATCTATCCTTCTTAATGAACCGTTCCAATAAATGTAAACCATGTATCGAAAATATTATGAGACAGAGATTCATAGGATTCCAGCGTTATTGAGCGCTTGTTTCGAGGAGAAATATTTTACAGGGTGAAACGATACTCGCGATGATGCGAATAATGTATGGTGTCGCAATTAACAATGTATGGAGAACATCCGAGCGAAGCAGAGCCGGTGCACGGAGGCCCGGCCCTGCCGCCCCGTTACAGATAGGTACTTACTGCTATTGTTTTCGCTCAACGATACGAACGTTCGATCGTATCGGTCGCGCGAAGAACCGGCTGAAAATATGAAATCGAGCATGCTTTCAAGCAATCTGTAATTTATCAGAGCGAACCGAAACAAATGGCTCGGGGGTCAGTGTGTGTGCGCGCGCTAAACACAGGGAGAGAGAGAAAGAGAGAGTTCTGTCCCTAGCCTGGCTTGAAAGCTGTTTATTTTCATACCAGCGACACGAGCCCAAAGAGGGTAATGCGATGATGGGTTACGTGGACGGTAAGAAGTTCGCGCGACATATTGTGCATTTCCGGTTTCACAATATTCACAATATTCATCGCACACCCTTCGCACTAAATCTCCGATTCTGTAATTTCTTGTTTCGCGATCTCGTTCCTCGCTGTATTTTAAATTGTAATTCATTCTTTATTAATTGATGCAGCATTTCAAGCCCCCGCAAAGTCGTTCGATTTGAAAAATTGCCTTAAAGGTGTTACATGCACTTATAAATGTCAGAAATGAACCGTTCACAGGCCAAAACAATTAACTCCACTATTTGAAATATTTTTTTAAGTGTCAAAGCACTTGGTTCAGTCATAACTTTTTTATTTATAATAAATTTCCCAAATAATACAGATTAACACCATTAAACGACATAATTTTTTTTGGTCGCCGAATAATAAATTATTTATTTCAGAAGCCACACATTCTGATTAACTCCGTACTCTCATGTAAATCGAGTCACATGAGAAAAAAATTCAAAACATTTTCTCACTAGATAATTGGTACAATATTATCAAAACCAGCAAAAAGGAAGGAGACCCATTTAATGTAATTCAAATGACTCGTAAGGATTTTGTCTCAACAAACCCTTTAGAGGATTCTATCATTAACAGAAAAACAATTAATGAGTTACCAGTAAATTAGCTTAAAATGCACTGGATAAAATTAGAAAAGTGAAAACCCCAAATTAATCAAGCTTCAGAATTTAGTGCCATAAATATAAAAAAATCTGGAGCAGGTAGACCACTATGTCTGAAAAATATAGACCAGCCTCTGCTATAGCAGAACTCCTATAAGTAGAACTGTGACCAGAGAAAAGAGGAAAGATGATGATGATGGATCTGCTAAAATTCATTCCACCTATTAAGCATAATTACTACAGAAACTTAAGAATAAATCGATATGACGGGACCTCAAATACAGCTGACATAGAAGACATCATTTATATTGCTAATGAATCAATAACAAATAATAATCTTTTAGGAAATGTAAAATAATGCACTTTTTCTGCAATACAAAATATAATTTGAAAACTGATATTGATGTTATTACTTTTTTTCACTTTTTCACTTCTTTCGATAATCTCAAATACTTTCGAACGCTGCACAAGGTTCCAAAGATAGAAATAAATGCAACGAGAACGCTAAGAAACTCTCATCATTCGTTTCGTTATATTTAACTTCCCGATTTTATAGGGAAATGAGGAGTTGTATCGTTTGCGAAAAACTAATTAAGACAATTTATTTTGCAACATTAGTATGCTATAACAAGGAACCAAGCGAGCAACGAGCATACGATGTTGGTTTAATGCGACGCCATATAGCAAACATTTTGATAAGTAGAAAACTATTGAATTTCCCTGAAAACGTATAATCTTCTTAGAACATACACTTAATAATGATAATAATATACTGCAACTAACGAATCGGGAAGTTCTTTGTGTGGCTCGTGGAGAGTCACACACCAAATAAAAAAAAACATTAATAGCTATAGGTACTACTAGCCATGCGTACCACTAACCCTTTTGCAAGAGCAGTCTTATCCGCGAGCAAAAACAACCCTACTCGCGAGCAACCATAACCCTCTAGTTTTTTCATGAGATCAACTCTTTGTGATTCCAACAAGGTACATTGCCAAATGATATGGTTAAGATCTTGAACCTCATTGTCGCAGTTACATTGGGAATCATTTATTATATGTAGTCGTGAAAGAGATGCTGCAAGATGATAATGATCTGCTCTACAACGATTGAATGTTACAATAAATTGTCGTGATAAACCTCTGCCCAAGAACCATGGTGCTACCCCGTCTCTAATATAATACTGACAGTATTCCTTGCCTTTAAACTGACCCTGCTCCATTGTGTAATCGCAAGTATTTTGTCTACATTTGTGTTTAAAAGATTTCGGTAAATTCTAATGTTGCCGACTTACAATTAGCTAAGGCGTCAGCCTCATCATTTCCAACAATACCTGAATGGGACGGAATCCAAACAAATTCTATACTGCTGTTGTTCGATTTGGTTTTCATGAACTTAAAGTATTTTTCCTTAATTTCGTAAATGTAGAAGTTAGTCGTTATATTTATCTTTGAGTTTTGTAGACATAGCAGGGCACTGAGAGAGTCGGTAAGTATTTTATAATTATGGTTTGTGACCAAAAGAGCAATGTCAAGAGCATCAATTAAAGCAATGCATTCAGCCGTGAATATAGAGCAATAGATGGGATGCATTTTTGTTCGATATATTTAAATCTTTACAAATGCATCCAGACCCAACAGAGTTAGAGCCTGAAATTTTACTGCCATCAGTAAAAATTGCGTATGAGTCACAGTTTGAAAGCCAATTACGTAATATGGAGCTTGGATGGTTACATATTTTAAGATCATGACCAAGTTCACTATTTATTGGGATCGAGCCACTAATAATACATATATAATCCAGACGGTAAATATCATAACAGTTACTAATTCTTTTTCTTTTTATGATAGGGATATCATTAATACATTGATGTATGAGTCTTTTCCTCTTGCGTTTCAAATTTCTGGTCTTGGAATAATATTGATGTGTTGCATTGTTGACCAAGGTGGAAGTATTGGAAATAACATTACTCAAGTAGCTATTACATAAAAATTCAACACGATCTCTTATTAACGGGAGCTTTGACTCAGCCAATAAAATGTTGGTAGGAGTAGATATACGATAACCTAAAGCCGATCTGATGGTAGAAAATTGAATTTTTTCTAGCTTATACTTTAGATCTTTACGTGAAGGAAAATAGATAAAGCACCCATAGGCGATATGTGAACGAACGAAACTTTTGTATAGAATTAATAATGTTGTTGTGTCTGAACTCCACCATGTTCCGCATAGATATTGAAGGCTCTCATACATTTTTTTTTAACATGGGACAAATTAATTTTGAAAGGCAGTTCATAATTAAATATTATTCCTAAGAATCGAGTGGAGCAGCTAGATTTGATGAGGCAATCATTTACTGTAATTTCGGTTTGTCCAGGGAGTATCTTTTTGTTGTTAAAGTGAAGGAGAGCTGTTTTCTGTGGGAGGTATTTTATTTTATCCGGTGCGCATCGAGGTTATGCGCGTGTGGCCCTTACAATGATAAAAATATCGGACGGGGCTACTTGACTAAGCATAGGATTTACGTCATTCAAGAAAGATTCCTTATCCTCAGAATCAGACGATGATACAGAATGCTTGTTCTGCAATGAATCTCACACTGATAGCGTTTGTGGTGAAAACTGAGTTCCGTGCACACGTTGCAGCAAATGGGCTCACGAAAAATGCATCAGATGTGTGCATTAACTGCAACTTGGATGATGATTTGTAAGCCTAATTTGGCTTAATTTTGCCTGCAAACCATCATCTGATACACAACAATAGATATGTATGAACATGAACAAATAAAAATTGAAGTATTGTTAATAGTATCATTTTTTCTTAAACACTTACAAATAACTGTTAAGTCAACTCACCCCACAACCGGGGCTTGTTGACTTATTGCTCTCACTAATCTAAATTTGATTAAAACTACAACTAGGTCCAATCAAAGCGATTTTCAAAATTAAATCTGTATATCCAAGTCAATGTGCAAACAAACTTTTGGTATACAACAAGTCAGCAGAATACTAATGGTTCATTGGTAAAAGTTAAAATAGTTAAATATGTTAAAAGTTAGTCAACTAGCCCCGGTCTCCCCTTCTTTGTCGGCAGTGTCGCTAGACCGGTGAAATTGAGGGGAATACAGTTATCCTCTCTCCTTCATTATCGGATTAGTCACGTGATATTGTGACACATGCACAACAGGGACGAAACGCGTTAAGGTGAGCGCATACTAGATGGTCGCGGGAAGGCCGCGGGAAGGCCAAAGCCGCCGATGGACGCCCAAAGCCGCCGATGGACGTCCACGCGCGCGGGAAGAAATCTCTAGCGGGCCGACGCACAGTGGTCTAAAACGCGAAATTTAGTGACATTTTGGTATAACTTCTAAGCTATTAAAGATATCGACGTGAAATTTGGGGTGTAGGATATTAACATGTAATCTTCTTTAATAATGTATAATGTGGTATACTTTTCGTTTATGTAATAGTTTTTTTAACTATTTTTTAAACATATTTACAAATTTAACAACTTCTAGCAAATTTTTTTGAAACGGAATACATTCAGCTTAGTCAATATATTATTTTTCTAAATTTTTGAGAAATCGCTATTTGAATAAAATTTGTTTCTTGATTTTCCAAAGCCTCCGGAGAAAATTTATCTGATCCTTACAAATTCACAATCTATAGTATTCTATAGTATCTGTATAATGCACAAAGTGAAATGTAAACAATAATAAATATAATAAATTCAGATTTGTATACGGAACGCCTCCATTCTTAATAATAACGAATAGCAGAATAATAAAGGAAGAAATGTTGAACACGGAAAATAGTTAACGTAATAAATGTCCAACTATTTATGTACTTACCAAATATTAGTGGAACGATATGTTTTATCACGAACGAGATATAACAAACACAAAATATAAACGCAAACACGCAATATAAATATAAACGCAATATAACAAACACAAATTATATAACAAATACAAAATATAAATTACTGTAAACAACGCGTATGACTCGTGCTGAGTTAAAGTATGTTGCAGTGAGTGTGTGATGATGAACGAAGTGACAACAATACATATAAGTTTGGAGTAGGCGTGAAATTGACGATCGGGCAAACCAATTCATCGATAGCATTTTTTTCTGAATATTGATGGGAGAAACGGTCGTATAAGATGATTGTTTAAAACGTATACAACGCGTTCGGAGAATTATACCTAATTCTCCTTGTATATTAATATAAACTGTACTAAACGATGGTATAATACTGAACTAATGCATAAAGTATACTGAGGTACGCACTAAATATAAACTGCACAAAACTTAAATAAAAAGGAAAAAACATAGTATATAACGCTCAAAAAATTGTAGCATAGCATAAAGATTTGAAGTGTTTCAAGTCTAAAGTGTTTCTTAGTTGTCACGGAGTCCCGACGATGGATGCGAGAGCCAATACGCACAGCCGCACGGACGGCTTTAAACAATAATAACTTTTGATATAGGACGAGCTAGGAAATGATTCTTGCATGATTACATAGAGGAAAGTATGCCGAAAATATTCCATTTTGTCAAATTCTGTGACCTCTTATGACTCAAAAGATATTCCTTGCGAAGTCTTGATAATTTTGCAAATTTTCTTCATTACATTTAGCGTAACATTTTTAATGCATTACAAATATTGATTTTCAATCGACAAATGGTAATTTACAGCTTAAAGATAAACCTTTCATTTAAAAGAAATTGGAAGGAAAATATTAAAAAGGATCGTCAGCGCATCTTAAAGAAGAAAAGCAATTTTTTCCATGAGAAAGGCTATCTTCAAAACTTCCAACTTTAACTGTTTGTTACAGTAATGGTTTTTATTAAATTTTATTAATATTTTCATTTTCGAGGTTGATGGATATTTAGAAAGCAATAAACACTTAACAGATATCTATACGATACAGTTGGTTTTTTGGGCAAAATGTCAGTAAATTTCGCCGGTCGCCGAGTTTAACACTAGAATTACTTCGTTAAGATGAAGCTATCTCTACCAAAACAAGTCAAAATGACTGGTCTTTAAAAAATACGTAATAATAGAATATTTTTATATTTATTGATTTATATTACTATCTTACAAAACGAAGTCTGTGTCATGGAATTATAAGTACTGTACGTGTATAATGACAACTGTAATAATATAATTATGATAATAATAACTACTATAATAACTAATTCACTAATTCACTTTCCGAGGAGTCCTGAACATATTCTTCTTCTACATATAATCTCATTATCATTATTATCACTATGCGTAATTGGTTGGGTGAAATAATACAGTGAAAGATTCGACAAATTTAAGAATAAGTACTGTAATGTTGTTTTTAATGTAACGAAGTCATTAAGGTGTGAAATCAATTTTTATTTTATTCCTGCTTCCCAAAATAAATGCGGAACACTTTTATTTTGCATTTATTTTGCAGTTCCGCAGTTTAATTATCACTATAAGGTTCAATTTCATTTTCTTCTGATTCACCTTCTTCACGCTCATACAATTCGCCATCCTCGATATCAGAGCGTTCCATTGGTATATTGTTCACTTTTTGCAACAATTCATAAAATATAAAAAAACCACGCGCGGCAGAAGTGACTTCTTGCAGTCTAGTAATGTTTAAAAGTAAATTAATATTGGAAATGGTAAATAATCCTAATGAAGCGACAACAAGATCAGGAACAACTCTCGATGCAGTATTTGCAAGACATTTAGACAAAATTAAATCAAGAATATTTATATCATATTTTAGTTATCACAAGCCAATTGTTTCAATGATGGAATCATAGAAAATCATAGAAAAAATAATGAACGACCAAAATTTGTGACGCAAAGAAGGAGAGCGTATGGGAAATGCTTTGAACTGTGTCTCTTTCTTTCCCATACGCTCTCTTTCCTTGCGTTGCAAATTTTGGTCGTTCAATATATTTTCTATGATTTTTTCTATGATTCTATCATTGAAACAATTGGCTTGTGATAGCTAAAATATGATATAAATATTCTTGATTCAACTTTGTCTAAATGTCTTGCAAATACTGCATCGAGAGTTGTTCCCGATCTTGTTATCGCTTCATTAGGATTATTTACCATTTCCAATCTTAATTTACTTCTAAACATTACTAGTTTGTACCACTTATAGATTTTAAGATATGAAATTCTGTTCACTCAAAACGGCCATTCCGACGCACTGTATGGTGCGCGGCGCGGCGACGCCGATAACGATGCGAGATTAACGAGTCACGTACTCATTAAAATTTCTTGCGATTAATGTAGCAGGAGTATATCTGGGTCCGTATGCCCGAGCATTCTCAATAAATATTTCGTTGCCGCGCGGACGAGGATCCTCAAAGCGTTAAAGGAGCGAAAGTTCAGTTAGTTCAGATCCAATCCGAAGCAGAGTTGCAAGCGGTAATTGTTTCGGTCGTGTTAAAGTTGAATCGAGATTAGAAAACACCGAAACGAACATCCCAATTGAAGTTCCAATCAGCCAAACGTTCCCGTGAAATTTCCTTGGTAAGCCAGAAGATCTAATTTTATTACGCAATATAAAAGGTTGCGCCATTACAATGGCAGAGCGGGTATCAAATTAATCCCGGCCATCCCTTCTCCTTGTATACACACGCCCAACAAACGGATAAAATTTCGCTAATTAACGACTGATAGGTAAACCTGCCTCTCGCAGGAAATTGTTCTTGCGCAGAGCCCAGGTAGAATACCACCGATCAGTAACATTCACATTCATATTCTGAACATTATTGTAAACTTCCAATTGTTTCATGTCAATTAATCGTTTTATCAAAATTCAATAGGCTACATAGCAATTGTTTCTAGTACCTCATTGATAATATTCCACTTCCAATTCTTTTTTCTATCAATCTGATTTTATCGATAGAGATTTATTCCGCTGGTTTACCGAATTGTATTAATTATTTTATGTGCGTCTGCATTTATCATTACACAGAATTTATAACATGTTTTACCAAATAAATTTATACCGCCATTGTTTAATATGGAAAATGAAAAGTTTAATATACGCACACTTATACATAAATAGTTTTAGTTTAAAGAACTTATATAAATTCTGTTGATCAAAGTGCAACAAAATAGTATTTATTTGCTTCTGAAAATTGTAATTATGTGTGCTTCTTAAAAAATAAGAAAAACTTTATATTTGCGATCTTGTTGAAAAGTGACCGCTGTAGCCATTTTTGTTCTGCGAGGAATCGCGTAAGAAGGGAACACCCGATATTCGTGAATAAAAGATCGCGTGAAAAATCTGCAGATTCGACCTGCTTGAATTATAGTATAGGATTCAGCACGCCATTTGGAACACCGGGGATACGGGTGGAAGATTTTTCGGTCCCTTTATCTGAAAGTCAAATTTAATTCGACACCGGCAAAAAAGAGATACGAAATCGGAAACATCCTCGGTCCGTCGGACTTTGGTGTCGAGATTTCGAACGTGAGCTAAGGTAAAATGCCCTAAGTGTGGACAAAGCAAAAGTGATGCCTACATCTGGACAAGTAATTAATTAATTATTTATTTATTGATGCAATGAACCTAGTTTGGTTTATATGTGTGTATAGCATACATTACTATAACACTTTACAAAAAAATAGAGAAATATATGTATACCTAACACAATATGTATAAAGTGGAATTATGTAGTATAAACGGTAGGCGCTAAATCCTAATCATACATTTTTTGATAAAGTTAAAAATAAACATTAGCGCTGTAATGTCTTGTACGCTTAGAAAAAAATTTATAGTGTAGGGATGAGGATAATGTTTACGATTGAGGAGCAGTTCAAACAGGTGTTCTCGTTCTGAATCATTGGACATTGCCAGATAATATGATTGAGATCCTGAGCCACCGCTCCGCATTCGCAGGAACCATCCGAAATGAAGCGTACTCTCGCCAGGGAGGCATTTAAATTATAGTGATTCGAACGGCTTCTGTTGACAAATGTAACAAAATCTCTCGGTAAATTGAGACCCGAAAACCAAGGTATTCTTGAATCGCTAAAGAAATGTTGAAAAATATATATACCTTTGTGTAAGGTTTCAGTCTTAATTTTATCATTCGATGACATTCTCATTTGATATTTAAAATCGCTAACGAAATCGGTAAACGGTATTTTGACGTTCGATACGGTTCCCGATTCTGTAGCTTCTTTGGCTAACGAGTCAGCCTTTTCATTTCCTACTAAGCCAATGTGCGCTGGGATCCAGATAAATTTGACAAATTTTGTATTACTAGTGCAGGATATAAAATTACAATATTTTTCCTTAATTTCTAAGAGCAGTCTGTTACATCGGGAATTGAACAAAGGTTTTTTTAAAGCTTTGACTACACTTTGCGAATCTGTGAGAATGAGAAACTTTGAATCAGTGTGGGAGCTAACCACATCTAAAACTTGATCAATCGCAAAACATTCTGCTGTAAATATTGACGCTTGTCTATGTATGCTAATTTTTTGGCCCATATTTAGTTGTGAGCAGTAATAAGCTACCCCCATTGACTATGCATTTTCTGTTTTACTGCCATCTGTGTAAATCTCAATCGTTTGCGGAGGGGCCGACTCAATAAAGTGCTTTGAGACAGCATTAGGGTTGGCTGAGTTCTTTATAGATTTACCCAATTCAAGGTCGCAGAGTGGGAGATGTTAACTAAAGATCTGTAGTTGCTGGAGTATATGGGATGTGCGTTTCAGTTGTCGAGATACCTTCAAGAAGTTCAGAGATATTAATGAAACTTTCGAGTAAAAGCGAGTGCTTTACTCTACTGTACAACTGGACAATTGAATATTTATAGTAAAATCAATAATTAAGAGATTAGATAATTATTTTACATATTCTGTTAGCTACAAGTAGATGTGAATATTATCTGATTAAGATAACAATTGAAATTTACAAATAAATTCAAAGTTTATCTGAAAACAGTATACGAAATAGTCTATTTTCATGCGAATCATGTGCATTTATAGTTTCAACTTTTATTAGAAAAAAAGGTATAATTTCAGCCCTTAGACAAAAACTATTATAATTACCACGCATAATAATATTAATATTTTAAAATAAATTGGCAATCAGACGTAACTTAAATAATAATTATTAATTCAAATATTAGATGTCCAAGTTTAGAATTGTTTTGACATATGCATAAGTACTCCATACTGGGACGCGGTGGCAGTAGCTGTCCAACTATAAACTTATACTCGATGTACATACGCCTTAAATCAACTCGTTGTTTTTACACTTAAATGGCAAATTATTTAATCTCTACTTTGTATAAGGTATGTCGAAAATTTTACTGCCCCTAAATTTCAAATATCCAAGAAGAAAAATAATGAAAGTTGCTCACTTTGAGCTTCCGTTGTAAGAGATTCAATTAAAGATCTTGAAAAAAAGGAGCAAGAAAGAAAAGTTATAGAAGAAGAACATTTGTTAAAAAAGCAGGAAAAAGAGAGAATCAAAATTAAAGAAGAAAAAGAACAAGAAATCAATAAAAATTTACACGAAAGAAAAAAGATAATTACACTTCGTATTAATGATATCAAGTTAAAAATCAATGATAAATCTAAAAAAATAAGGTCCAAAGCAACTAATGAAAATATAGATGAAATTAAAGAAGAGAATGCGAAATTATGCACTAAATTAGAAAATATGAAGAAAGAAGTATTGCCTCTTGAAATGCTTGCTTTACAACAAAACATGAATATTAAACAGGATAGAATTTAATATAATAATATTTTGATATGTAATCATTAAAGATTTAATGAAGTTCAATGTTATAGATATAATTATATGTAAATTCAACTGTTCGGGTATATGTAGGCTTTACTCCTGTCCAGGTACTAGCTTAGATGGGATTTAATATGTGTCCAACTATAGGTTAGAATTATTCTTGTTAATACAATTAAAACATTAATCTAATCAATGATTTTGGGATTTTAAATTACTTTACAAAAAATCTGAATTTTATGTTAACACTCTTAAAAAGTTATTTTTGTTTATCTAAACTGATAAAATGAAAGGTAGCAAAAAATGCTGTCCAGGCTTAGGGCATATTTCACCTTATTCCGCGAGATTTTTTTTCTGCCGTCGACGGAATGAATAACTCGGTCATAAAATTTCGTTTGGTCCACCGAGCGAGCGGGTCTCGCGTTGTTTTCTTTCGCGACCACTGCGCTGTGATTCGGTAAACATTCGAAGGACGATAGTGCGTCGGGACAGGAAACGAAAACAATTGTATCGCGTTTCGATCATCCCGTAGTTCTCGCGGCCCAGATTGGCTGGATTGTTTTGGAATAAATCTACAATATTTTATGCACACACACACAACTACGACGCAAGTTCGAGGACGATACTCGGGAGATGACACGTGGCTGGCCATTAATTTCTGCACACCTGACGTTGCTGCGAAGCTGGGAGGCTTTCCAATGAGACTAACCAGCTCGATAACTGACTGAGCTTCGTCGTAGCCCCATTATTAACACATTACCGACCGGTGATTATTGCATAATTTTGAAAAATCTATGGTACATGGCTGAACACTTTTTAATGGAACCTTCAATAGCAACAGCAATTTTCATTGTGAACTAACAAGTCACCCTCAATAACGTCATCTAATAGTTTCATTTAAGATTGCAATGTAAAAGAAAATTTCTATGCTTTCTTTTGGTACTATTAGAAATAAATTCTATATTTCAAATTCACCGCGTCCACTAAACAGTCTGCGCGCCCTCTTCCTATTCTTTTCGACACTCTATAACTTTTTTTCACTATTCACTTACTTCTTCTTCTCCATCTTGAACGACGATACGTGTATATAATAAAGCTGTGCAATATTATTTAACAAGTCTGTGTTTATTTAAAGTAAGACTGATTCTGATCCCGGCTGAATATCCTGAACCACAAACTCTAACAGGTACAGCACAATTATTGAAAATCCTATTAATAGGCTTCCGGAAGGTAAAGTGTTAACCCTCTCTAATCTAGGTAAATGTTTTATGAAAAATTTTTTTATAACACTATTGTGTGGTTAAATGTGCATACTTGTTTAGGGATGTCGAATATATTGAACATTGACCCACAAGCCAGGTGGAGCATCTCGAATGAAAAATATCATTTTTCCTGGCTTAAGCACTATCATACTAGCCCTGCATACAAATTTTTAGCTCGACCTAAAATATTTTTTAACTGCAGAGGGTTCAAATATTCGTAACCGCAAAGTCTACAGAATGACTGTTGTGTTCATCGAACATGTACCCTCTGTAACTATGAATTTCCAATTTACATCACCTAATAATTAAATATTCAGTCCTCTCTCAAGTCGAATTAATAATAGTGCTGGTAATTTACTATAGTATCGTAAACGGTATCTCTCATATCAGCAATTATAAAACCACACGGCAAGAATGTTAACCCTCTACGATTGAATATTTTCTTTTTTGTATGGAGGAAAAGCTTTTGTAAATTTTGAAAAGAGTCGTTGAAGTTAATTTATAAATTTTTTCGGAGACAACAGTCGAGTTTAATTAAATATTCGTTTGAATGAAACGCACTGTCCGCGCAACGGCTGAATGTTCTCTGTTGCGAGGGAGAGTCGTTCCATAGGAATCGCTTTCAAGGGAAAAGAATTAAAGTACCATGAACGAAAAATTCCAGAAGCGAGAGGGGACTTGATAAGATCTCCAAGAGAAAAGAGCGATAGAATTGCACTACCTGTTTCTCCCTTTCCCCCGATCACTCTCTTTATCTCTTACTCTCTCTTTCTCTCTCTTACTGATTTAACGAGTTTTTGTGCATCTCCAGTGTCTCTCTACTGCGAAATGACGTCCATTGTCCTTTTGAAACGCGGCCGTGCCGCTTATCAATATATTATTCCGTTCAAAATATAATCCTTCCTCTACTCCCCAATTTTGATATTTTATATTCACACACCCCTAATATACTTCTGCTACCGAAACGATCATTTTTTACCCTCCATTGTTACACGCATCATTCAAATACAGATTGGTGATGAGGTGTTTAATTAAAAGCTAAGACTTACAGTCTTTTAGTACACACGGATTTATCGGATTTTTAATTTATTTGGTCTTTGTACGGTTTTTACGAACACAATATGTGCGTTCAAGCAAAAAATTTATTAAAAAATTCTCCTGTGAAAACATCTTTATAATTTCGAACGGAAAACGTTCATCTGACCGATCGTGGTGATCTTAAATACTTTCTAAACAATCTTTTTTCTCTTCACAGCACCCTCATACAATGTGATCTCGTTTTTTTATAGCTACTGTTTTATTGCACTTCGAATGTGACGATACTCAAGAAAATGATAATCTTCATTTTTTTTAATCCCTCAGACAAGTTTTTGTTGATTTATCGCTCTCTTTATTTTAACTATGGCAAAACCTACAACCTGGGCTGAATTCAAGCAATTTTTTAAAACTGAGCCTGTATATCTGAACAAATAACCTTGAATGTCAAGGTCAAAAGGTCAACATTTTTTTTATTGCATAAAAGGTGCAAGAGAACCGTCGCACAGTGGTCCCGGATCCCGCTTTTTGTGGCCAATACTATTGTATAATAGTATTATAATATACATATGTATAATATAATATAATATAATACAAAATATAAAAAATATAATATAATATATTATTATTGATCGTTGGATTCGTCTTGATACCAGTTAGAATATTATGAAGTAAAAAATATATGTTGATACTTAAAAAATTGAGGTAATCTTCATTTTTTTTTATAAAATAAAATTTTTTCTTTAATTTTTTATATTGAAGTTTGTAGAAAAATGAATACTGATCAACTTTCGTTCAAAACATCTTTTTCATATGATCAGAAATATTTGAGAAATTGTGTTAACAATGCTCTGTAGTGCATACTACGGTCCAGAAATCGCGAAAAAGTAGCCAAGATTTAATTCTTCATAAGAATTATATGAAATCTAGTATTGAGGGGTTTTGGGGGTCTCTGATTACGAATCTAGCATTAAAACTTCAAAATTCAAAATTCAAAATGGCGGAACCAATAACCCATACTAATACCTAATAATTTTTGCTGGATTTGCATGAGATAGAAAGGTATTTATATATATATATATATATTTTTTTTTTCTGCATAAATAATATAATTCTACTAGGGGGCTCCGCCCCCTACTCGCTTCGCTCGCCAACCCCCGCTTCGCCTCACGGTTTCGCCGCCCTTTCTCTCTCTCCTGCTCTCTCTCTCCCGCTCTCTCTCTTTGAAAAATACACACTGTCACGGCGCTCAATTTTCAGTTCCCCTTCGGACGGCAACCCGTTTCTCAATTTTCGGTTCCCCTGCAGAAGGCAACCCGCTCGGCGTTTTAGGGCCTCAGAAACCACAAAACTATTTTATATAATAGAAAAAGATAAACTATAATATAAATTGTAAACCATACGTGTGTAAGTTTAAAATGCGTGACGCGTTCAAAACGTAGCATTAGAGTGCGTACTTACTTCGAACGTTTGCTTGTTAAAATAGACGTAGAATTATAAACGGCAGGTCTAAGCTTTCAGAAAAATCAAGTCTGTATGCTAACGTTTTTAAACATTTTTTTAAACTCTACCTAAAGTTTACATTGCACTTAAATTTATATTCTTCGTATATTGATTGAAACATGCTTATATTGCCATTAGATAACTGAAATATACCTGCTCACACATACGAAAATATAGTAAAAATTTTCATTTCAGCATTGTGTAAGGAGTAGGTAATTAAACTATTTAGTTGTTCCTCCAATTTCATAATTTTGAACTTCAAACGCTATATCTGCTCGGAAAGTTATCCAAAAGACCTAATACTTTGAATTTCGAGGTTTCAAAGTGTTCTTGTTTGAGAGAAACAAAATTTTGTTGAAATTTGAAAGTCGAAAAATTGAATTTTGGCCACAAAAAGCGGGCTCCGAGATCACTGTGCGTCGGTTAGAACTCAATCGTGTCCTCAAACAATTATGGTACAGTTTTTTCATAATCAAACTGATTTTATTCACATTATATTTCCATTTATGAATCAGATGGAGTTTATATACTTCTATGAATTATGCTATTGAAAATTATTTTCTTAGCGCATGAAATATACATGTATTGAGAACATGAATATAATACAATAAATATCATCTGTTTGATAATGAACTCACTTCACCATAATTTTTTCAGAGGACGATTCAGTTTTGACCGATGGTTCCTTTTGCACCTTTTTATCCTTGCGATGTAGAGAATACGATGCAATAAAAAAAATTGTTGGCCTTCTGGCCTTAAAATCAATTTTTCAGCATCTTCCTTCTATCAATTTCTACCAAACCGAGGGTGTATAATCACGCTGCTATAGTCGCGACACATCATTTCTTTACACCACGTAAATCTGATATCATGAACAGACCCTTTTCAAGAAACAAAGTGAAATTATTCGTTAACTAATAGGTTTACAGCTTCGATGTTTTGGCATAAAAAAATATAGCATTCCATTAAAAAAAAATATAGTTGACCATCAAATCGGCGAAACGCCTCCACTTACAAATAAAGTATATGGGTATCTCAAGGGTGTCTCAAAATTCCTTCAAAATCCGGAAATGGAAGGTTCCTGATCATTTAAAGTTACATTTTCATTTGCAAAAATGGCGTCCGCAGCTTTGTTAAGGAATTAGTAACGAAAAACGCGGACCAATCAGAGCGCGACCTAGACGCGTGTTGGCACAGTCGGCCAGTTGACAGTTGGCACGCCGCACAGTGGTCCGGATCGAAGAATTTAGGGACATTTGTGTATAACTTTTGTACCGTTTGAGATATTCACATGAGGTTTGAACTAAAAAATATTATAAAATAATCTCTTTCGAATAACACATGTTAGAGTATATTTTTTGTTTAATTTGTTAGTTAGTTATTTTTATAAATTTTTATGTACTTGTTGAATCAGTTGCTTTCCTTATTAAAACCATTGTATAATAAATAATTGGAAATTCAAATCTTATAGTTTTCTTATATATGTATGATGTAATTATGTTATTAGAACTTTTGATAAAATGTATAGGTATATAAGGTATCTAACAGAAGTAATATTAACATTTTATTTAATTGATAAAATAAGAAGTATACTAATTAATTTTACCATTTTGTTGTTGAAGAAGTAGGTACAAGCGGCTTTTGTTTTCTTTATTTTTTTAAATAATTCTGCAGCCTCTGGACTTAATTGTTTGATTTTCTTCTTGTAAGATCTTATTCACGCGGTACATATATCGGATTGTCCGACGATCGTAGTGATATATCTGTAGAAACAGTTGACGAGCGGTCGCATCAGGTCGCATCATGCTGAAGCATACGCACAGCACGGGCGTGCACGTATAGGCAAAATTAAATGTAGTAGTAGCTGCAGTTTTTCGCAAATCTCTCAAAAACTAAGGCTGAGCGGCGGTTACATGTATAGGAAAAAGTTGTTCAGAATCTTCACCCTGACAACATATTAAAAAATCATCGAAATCGGTGAGGTGGGACCTTTTATGCACAATTACCTTATATGTATATAATTATAATTATTTTTGTCCTAATTTTTTAAAAATCTTTATGTCTTGTTTCTTGAGCCTCTTCAGATAATTGGCCAATCGGAAGTAGTGCGTGCTTTATTATCTCATTTCCATGAATTAATAATTTATGCATTTCAGATGTTTAGAATCTTTAAGAGTTCTCGGGTTGCCTCATGCTCAGCAACGACCAACGCGCGGCGTCCATACTCGCCGCAACATTGTCAGCTTAAAACAACTGTAAATTGTAAAGTGACACGAAGTAGGAAATGATTCTTGTACGGTTATTTAAAGGAAGTTGTACCGAAAATATTCCTCTTTGTTAGAGCCTGGGAAGTTTTGGGAAAAAAAGATATCCTTTGACAATTATGCAACTCTTTTTTAATCTGCCATGTATCATTCAGTATTATTTTTTTTAAATATATTATTATCAGTTATTACTAGTCAAATATATGATTTCTTATTGGGAAGGGATGCTCTCTAATATCATACAAAAAATACTAAGAGAAAATATGGGACGAAACGATGAGGACATCGCAAAGAACTTAAGCAATTTTGCCTGGTGAAATATGCTACTTTCTATACGCTAAAATTTAAATGATCATAGTACATAACTAAAATATTTATTCAATTTCATTAATTTCTTCATTTTCGAGGTCCATAGACGCTTACAAATTCATCAGTTTTCAATTTCGAACAGTCGACCTTTTGGTCAAATGTTCCTAAATTCTTCGATACGGACCACTGTACGCCGCGCCGCGCCGCGCCGCGCCGCGCCGCGCCGCACAGTGCGGACAAACGTGGTATATCTCACTACACGTGTATATCACGATGTACGATAAATTCCTTTGGCAAAACGTTTTATTAGGTGGTAATTGATATTATTAATCATATAACAATAATTTTTATGCATAAATATTGTTAATTTTTTTTTTTAATTTATTAATTTTATTGTTACATTTTTTTTGTGAATAATTACTATTGCATTTACATTAGTAACCAAATGTAGATTTTTATAAAAAATTTTACCATGTGTCGCACTCTCTAGAGTCCCAAAAATCAAATAGTATTACATTAATTGTAAATCAGTGTTGCAATAATAATTCTGTATAATGGAAAATGCTCACCAAGGTATATGCATTCTTTTTACATTTAATAAAGTAGATTTATTATTTGTATAAATTTTCAACGGTGGTTTTATTTATTACTTGCATATAAAACTTCAAATTAACATATCTCGAGAAAGGCAAAAAATATCCTGAGATTTAGACATATTCGGATATATGTATTACTTGTTGTAGTTTAAGAATTTCATAGTTTAGCCTGCAACTAACTGCTACTCTTAATTTTATAAACTTTTTAATAAGTGCCCGTACCTTGTCTTTATGTTGTATTGTAGAAAATTCGTTAATTTCTTTTTAAATTTATTAGTAATATCGTTAAATTTCATTTTCTGCGAATAATTACCAATAGATATACATTCGTAAACAAATTTGGATTTTTGTACAAAATTTTGCCATTTGTCCGCCACAGAAAAATTCAATATTCGTGTATATCACGATATGAAATACATTTCTTTTGCAAAAAATGCGTATTAGGATGGAAATTGTTATTAATAATCATATAATAATCATTTTTATGCATAATACAATTTTGCAATAATTATATAGGGTGGACGATTTATCTGAAGAGATTGAAATATCTCGAGAAACGACAACAAAAAGCAAATCTTGCGATTTTACTGAAATTGATCAATATTTAATCAGAAATGTGCAAGATCACGGGATTGCATGATTCGTTTTGGATCACATTTAAAGTACCGAGGATGACTCGGATAGCGAATAGCGTTTTGTTAAGTTTGTTAATTTTGTTTATACTATTATAATTTGTCTAAGTTTATTATTATTAATATTAAATATGGTTCATTTATTATTAATTTCGTTTTAAATTTGTTAGTTTTCAAAAATATATTTTTGTTTAAATAAAAATGGTTAATTTCTTAATATTAATTATATTGGTAAATATCATTTTCTGTAAAAAAATTACCTATATATACATTAATAACCAAATTTAGAGAAGTGCCGAATATTAGGCCATTTGTCCACACTGTGCGCCGCACAGTGGTCCAAATCGAGAAATTCAGTGACATTTTGCCAAAAATCAACTTTCTCATATTAATATCTGATCGACATGTATCTCTTCTTAAATGTTCATAGATTTCGAAAATGAAGAAAATAAATCAAATATCATTCAGATTTAAATTATACAAACACTTAAAGTTGGACATTTTAAAATTAGAATCTTTTACGCGGAAAAACTGTTCTGTTTCTTCGTGGTGTCCTGAGGAGCTCAGTTAATATTTGGTTTCGATTTTTTTTTGTTTTGAAGAGCATTCTTTTGAGATAAGAAATCGTGCACGTCATTAATAATTATTGTATATAATGTTTTTTAAACATAATGTTGAATGAAATAAAGAAAAATCTCAAAATGCTTTACAGTTGACAAGGTGTATCTTTTTTGTCTCGGGGGATCGCGCATTGTAACAAAATAGAATATTTTCAGTAGATCTTCCCCTATAAGATCGTGTAAAAATCATTTCCCAGGCTATCCCAGTGTTAAAGTTATTATAGTTTAATCCATCCGCGGCATGTCATCTTATGCGTATACGTTTGGATCCAGCGCCGAAATATTAATCAAATTTTCCAGTGTACAATTACCATAAAAAATTCTATAAATAATATAATTCCATTGAATTGTATTGTATTGAGTAGATTTTGAAAAGCTGGATTTAATACATCCTTAATTTAAAGAATTATATTATATTGCAGGTAATTTCGTCTTCGCAGCGAATACATATTATAAAATTCAAGGAGTATACAGAAGAAACGGCTAAATATTTTATCACAAATTACAGCTGGTACTATATGCCAGCATCTGTACACAAAATATTGATTCATGGTGCAGAAATCATAAAGCATGCCTTACTTCCGATTGGCCAATTAACGGAAGAAGCTTTAGAAAGCAGACACAAAGATTTTAAAAAATTTAGATTGAAAAATACAAGAAAATTTTCCAGATTGATTACGAATGAAGATTTATTTTATAGACTTCTGTTAACATCTGATCCGTATGTATCCACTGCACGAATAAACTTGAAGAAAGAACATAAACAATTAGATGCGGAAGCTATAAAATTAATTATTAAATAGCTTCAAAAGATATGCAGTTAAATAAAATTGATATTTGTTATTGTTTTTTTTTTGTTACAAATATTGTTTTTTTTATATTTCATGTTATTCGTTGTATGCTATTACTGTTATATTATAAAACCGTTATTGTTATCACATTTTTATAACAAAAGATCTACAAAAATGTTACTAAATTATTATATATTATATACAATATATTACAAATATTATAAATTATTATAAAAAATATCTTTTGACACAGTTATGAGGCGTTTTTGCCTTCTTGGTACTTTTTGTATACGTTGATTAAGAACAGATTCCTCAAATTTACATTTTACCCATTCCATGAAACATTGTATGTGTGAAACATAAATATATAACAAAATACACACTTAGGAAGAAAAAAGGGTTTGGAAGATTGTAATTAAACAATTTTTTTTAAGTAAAAAATATGAATCAAAATTAATTTAAAATTATTGTTTAACAAATGAAAAAAATATTCATTTGTCTGTAGTTCAAATTGACTATTTTTTAACTTCCCGATTTTATAGGGAAGTTATTGTAATGACCCCGAAAATCGAAAATCGATTTTTTAGCAGATCTTCACGTTTCATGGTCATTGCAGTCATTTTAGACTATTTTCAGCAAAATGTTCGTGTGTGTGTGTGTGTGTGTGTGTGTGTGTGTGTGTGTGTGTGTGCGTATGTCTGTTTCTATGTGATCAAATTTTTCGTTAACGTTTTCTAAAAAAGTAACAACGCGATCAGAATGATGAATGATGCAATCGATGTGCCCCGTCGTAACTTAGAGCTGATTAGATTTTGGTCCATATTGGTCAAGTAGTTTTTTAGATTTTTAGTTTTTTTCGAAAGGAGTTGATTCTACAATGCAATTTATACGAGAGAACGTAAAGTTTCCATCGAAGAAACAAACGTAATTACACAAAAAATTTTTTTTTTCATTTTTTTTAAATTTAAAAAAATTTTTTTAACTAAAAAAAAAAATTTTTTTTTTCCTTACGCTAATGTTTCCGCTTACAATAATCGAAAATTATCCCAATGCAAGAGTGAGTTAATCATCTCTACTCCCAAGAATACAGTTTCAAAGAATATCGATGAAAGTACCAAAAAAAATTTATATTACAATCTGTAAAAAAACAATCAGTTCAAAACGAATTATTAACTGAGACTAAATTGAAAATTAATATAAACTATATGATAATTATTAATAACATTGATGTTGAAAACGGATTGGTTAATGGAGCACACATGCGGAATATTAAAATTTATTACTTTTCAAGAAAATACTAAAATTCCGTCTATATTGTGGTTAGATTTTCAATTGGCCAGAGTAGGAGTGAAAGTAAGAACTCGTTATCGTGATTATATGAAAAATGCAAATATTCATCAAATTTAACACCAATAATAAAAATATCGAATCAAATTCATATGTCGAGTGAGGAAAAATATCAAATCACACGTAGTCAATTTCCAGTGGTTCCTGCTGAAGCGATTACGATTCATAAAAGTTGTATGTAGCACTGAGCAGAGTTTCAAAATTGAGCGCGGTTTATATATTTTGGGACAATTTAAATTAACAGTATCGAAGAAAACCAAGACCAATACTGCAAACCCGGAGAATGAGGAGTTGTATCGTTTTCGAAAAACTAATTAAGACAATTTATTTTGCAACATTAGTATGCTATAACAAGGAACCAAGCGAGCAATGAGACTGCGATGTTCGTTTAATGCGACGCCATATAGCAAACATTTTGATAAGTAGAAAACTATTGAATTTCCCTGAAAACGTATAATCTTATTAAAACGTACACTTAATAATGATAATGATATACTGCAACTAACGAATCGGGAAGTTCTTTGTCTGGCTCGTGGAGAGTCACACACCAAATCAAAAAAATCCTACCCGCGAGCGAGCGAGCAAAAACAACCCTACTCGCGAGCGAGCGAAGCGAGCGAGCAACAATAACCCTCTAGTTTTAATGAATTTTAGTGCAAATGTCATCTCGATATCTCTTATGGTTCAAAAGTTATAACAAAAAGTCACTAAATTTCTCGATTTGGACCACTGTGCGCCGGGCCGACTGTGCCAATATGCGTCTAGGTCGCGCTCTGATTGGTCCGTGTTTTTCGTTAATAAATCCTTCATGATCTCCTTCGAATGATCTCAGGAACCTTCCATTTCCGGATGTTGATGGAACTTTGAGACAACCTGTATATAATGTATCCCTTCAAACCGTACAAATTTTCTAGAAAAAGTTTTTTCATATAATGCATATTTTGGAAGTTACTGAGGGTGAACAAGTTGCGTGGACCACTCTGTATATGCATTATTATTGTATTTATATATTTTGAAACTTCCCTAGTAATCATCATATTTTTCAAAGTATTCTAAACTCTAAACATACGATAAACAAAAATCAATCGGAGATTCCTCAGAGGGTACGTTTTTGTTAAAATAACAGGGTGCGCCTAAACTTCTGATACGCACTGTACTAACGCTCCAGCGTCGGCAGCCGTGGGCTCGCTCCGTCTTGTATCCTGGGATATGAAGAGCGCGTAACGACGCCGCCAATATTATACAATATGTAATTGGCTTTACTTGGCAGAACGACAAGTTTGCATTTAGCCGGACGCACAAGTTGCGAACCACCGTTGCACCGTTGCACCGCCACTTGGGATTCCTCGTTTGAGACGCGTCAAGAACGCGAGCGACGCGCACCTCGTCAACAACGTCTCTCCTCTGGCAGCAAAGCAGCACACGCGATTCCCCCGAGATAACACACCGCAAATTTTCGGCCCGTTGACGCTGACATGACGCACCTGCATCGCGAAGAGCGATGTACTTTTACTACCAGCCAGCTCGCCTGCTTTCTCACCTTGTTGTTGTCCACCATTGTTTCCCCGGACGCCGACCACCACCCTCGCAATCCCCTGCAGAACTTTATTACGGTACACGCACGGTTTACACAGTGTTTTACGAACGTATAAAACAACGGTCGAAACACGTTACTGCAGAACGTTCCGCTGCAAACTTAAAGGCTCGTGTGTAAAAGTCAACAAGAAAGTTGGCTAACTTTCTGCTGTACTATCCTCCTCTTTCTGGGCCTTTATTTCTTGTATCAGCTATGCCAACACTCCGATGGTCACGTATTTCATTTTAAAATTGATGGCTAGCATTCTCTGAATACTTAATTAATCAAATCCAAAAAAACGGCCATTCCTGTATGAAATAATCCCGATTATCGATCGTAAATGTTACATATTTAATTTAATTATGCTTTCGGCGCTACCGTTTCGATCAGTTAGTAAATCTAGCAATTTTGCAATAAACTTTTCTTATTTCCTAACGTTTCGGTTCAGTTTCGAACCTTTTTCAAAGGAAAAATTTCCGTTAATAAATTTTGGTGTTATATTATTGGTTCTACATTTTAAAAGAAATAACTTTCTGTTACTTATCTTAGCGATTTGGTTTCTTGTGTTTGACCATTCCTTGGGAACTCTCATGGTTTCAAATCGAAACAATCTTGACATTGATGCATAAGAACCTTCGTTGTGTGTGAGTGTTTCGCCATCCATGATAAAATAATCCAATATTTATTAACGCAAATTTTTCTTTTGAAAAAGGTCCAAAACTGAACCGAAACGTTAGGAAAGAAGAAAAGTTTATTGCAAAATTGCTAGATTTACTAAGTGATCGAAACGGCAGCGCCGAAGGCATCATTAAATTAAATATTCCTGTATGAATCTTAGTTTGTTACATATAGAGGCTTTGCCTACGTGTAGTAGCGCGTTATAACCAGTTGGGGCCTTGGGCAAAGTAGAATTTCGGGACCCCGGGGAAAAACGTAGATCTTGGAGCTTGGTTTGTGTTCGGGATCCCCTTTTGCTTTGGGGCCCCGGGCATTTGGGGAACGGACGAGACTCTTTTACTCCCTTCTTGGAACCACGTGTTCATGAAGGAGATCCGGCTCACATGCCCAAATAAACAGGTCTCCCCTTATGGGAAAGCACATGCATCTGGAAAACTTAGAAATATCTTCTAGAATTTCCTATACCCCCACTGCCATTTTTCTAACCAAAATTCGACTATATAAAGGGCTCGAGCTTGTCCATCTCGGGCTTAGTACTAGTCTGGAAGCGGAGCTATACGCATATCGTGAGATAGAGTTCTCATTCCCTTTCGATCAAATTCTGTAAAACGCTTCAAACCGCGATTCTAAACGGCAAGTTGACTAAATCACCCCTGCATTTCTCAGTGCGTTAAAACCGAGATCGGTTTTGTATACAATAACAGGTGTACCCCATTTCTATTAATACTGAATATATTGTACTTTGATACTAGACAACTGAGAGGCTTTAATCTCATTTCCGCATGTACTAAAACTTCAGTAACTAGCAATTCTCCCACTTACGAGAGTCGACCTTCCAAATACTTTACCCTTACCGAATTCCTGTGACACCCGGTACTGAAAGAGACATCGGCTAGTTCACGATTTCCTGTCTAGTGGCGACGCGGTGGTGAAACAGACATCGGCTAGTCCACGACTACCCCTTTCTTCCTACTCAGTGGCGACCCAGTGATGAAATAGACACCGGTTAGTCCACGACAGCCCATCCTGCGACACCCGGTGATGAAACAGGCAACGGCTAGTGCAGAAACATCCATCTAGTGGCGACCCGGTGGTGAAACAGGCACCGGCTATTCCACGACAACCTATCCTGTCACATCCGGTGATGAAACAGGCACCAGCTAGTTAACGACAAATCCTGTTCACACGAACAAACCTCGGCCACGTCTATCCGCCAAACCTCGGTTCGTAAGAAGTTCCTGTAGTAACCTCGTGTATTTAGCAACCTATAGTTACAGTAAATCCTCTATCCCAACGAAAACATCCTGTAAACAGGAGCCAAGTCCCTATGACCGTAAAAAGTTGTGGGATCTGTTACGAGCCAAGGTTCAGGCAGCGATGCGGGAACCGAGGGGAGTTAGTATTTAGAGATATTTTGGGTCTACGTAGTAAGGGTACACGTAGGACTAGCCAATGTCTATTTCACCACTGGGTCGCCTCGTGTGGAACAAAGGAGTGGACTAGCCGGTGTCTATCTCACCACCGGGTCGCCACTATAAAGGTACACGTAGGACTAGCCGGTGGTCATCTCACCACCGGGTCGCCTCGTGTGTGGAATATGGAAAAGTGCACTAGCCGATGTCTATTTCACCACCGGGTCGCCACTGTAGGGGTACACGAGGACTAGCCGATGTCTATTTCACCACCGGGTCGCCTCGAGGGAACAAGGGAGTGGACTAGCCGATGTCTATCTCACCACCGGGTCACCACTATAAAGGATAAGGTCGTGGTTCCGCTGTCTCGTAACTTATTGATTGAAAATAGATACACCTCGAGCGGCAAAGGTGTATCGTCATAGAATACTAGCTACTGGAAGATCGAAAAGGAATATGCCTAATGGAAATGAACTTCGAATAGATTAATACAAGTAATATATTGTTGATAATAATTGAGGATACAAATGTTCAGTGTAAAGTGTCGCGGACTCGCAGACTAAACGCTCTCAGTTTTCACGCACCGAGAAATGCGGGGGCGATCTACCACAGAGTGCTCGACAAAGACTTTAGCACCCGATCTTGCTTGACGTGACTTTCGACGTGGAACGATACGTACTGCGCGTGTTCACTTGAATCAACCCAACTAATAGGAGGGATCCATGCCCTTATGTAGTACCCAAAATCGGACCTAGCGATGGTGGGGGCCACGTGCTACTTCTGATTAGAAATTAATTCTTAGAAGTTATATCGCTTGCAAGAAGCCCCTCTATGATCCGATTTTGAGTGAGCCCTTTGTTCTTAAATAGGCACTTTGTTTCGACACATATCTCCGGAAGCGTCAAGAGTCATAAACGGTAGCGTCTGCATACGTAACAGATCAAACAAAATACGTTACTTTTCAAACCAATGGCCATAAAAGGTGTTAGGTAGCGGCCAACCCTCCATGTAACTCTTTAAAAATTAAATAGCGTTCTTTTAAACCAATTTTTACAAACGCTTTTTTCAGTATTGCAAGAGGTATTTCTAAGCTAACGAACTTGGCCGTATTTTCTTTGATCTCACAACTTTTTACTGCCATAGGAACTTGGCTCCTGTTTACAGGATGTTTTTGTTGGGATTTGAACAATTGTTGTTGAAATTTCATCAATTATCAAGTAGGTATCAAAGAAAAAAATCCTTTTCTCTAATCTGCAAGACAAAAATCTAAATTCAATGTATCGAAGATTAACACTCTGCCGGCGACGCGACGATGCTGGGTGCAGTTTCTTTTATTTACGTTAGAGCGATTGTTTTTTTCATCAATATTTGTTGCGACTTCGAAGCTAATAAAATGTATACTAATGTATATTATGCTGCTATGTTCTATCCTACGTACCTATTCCGTAATGATTTTGTTTCAATACAACCCCTTTAAGGTGTAAAATTTCAAACTTTGATAATAATTATTCCTTTGAGTGTTTGTTATGGTGGACCTATGTACCAAATTTCAAGCTTGTAGGTCAATGGGAAGTACCCAAAAGGTTTTGATGATCTGTCAGTCAGTCCGTCAGTGACAAATTTAGCGATTTTTGAGGTCCTATATCTCGGAACCTACTAATGTTGGAAGATTAATGTTTTGTCAATATTGAGACATCATAGCATTTAACAAGTGTAGAGTGCCGAGTTATAAGCCTCTAAAAACCGGCTAAGTTGTTTCGTGTAAAAGGAGGTAGTGCGAGGAACTTGGCTGGTGCACTACCGTGCACCTAGATAATTGCATAAACATCCGCAGTTTTGTCATAACTAACGCAAACTTTTCACTGTACGGATTTGATCATAATTGTCCTTGGCGCAGAAAGATCGCAAACATTGATATAAAAATAATGTAATATTAACATCAAATAAGCAACATGTCTATTTAGACGAAATTATACGTAAATTCATCGTTAAGCTCATTCTAATGACAAATTAAATTATAGATGGTACCTTCGGTCACATAGAATTTCATTTAATTCGGATGACAAGAGGTTGGAAACTGATACCAATGAAACGGAGTACCGTTCTCTGCAACGTACCACGACTGTGACACGATATGAAACGATCATGAATTCAATACATTGAAAGTAGAGAGCAAGAGCATATTTTCTACACGATTGTTTGACCTAGTTGATGATAAAGCAACTTTATGATAAACCTTTTGACATCGCGGTCGTTTCAGAAAATATCGTAAACGCCTTATCAAGAGCTTCTTTCTCGCATAGAAAAAATCTGGAACACTTTGATTCACGTGTCGAAGTTTTAAAGACTTTCTTTTTGGTATGCCGAAGATTTCAACTATACGTATGTGTATGAAAACAAGGGAACTATATTCTAGTCACGCGGCAAGAAATGATGTATGTACACTTCGCGACAGAAAAAATACATAAAAAAAGTTTTTAAAAACCACGCTTATATTAAAATGCACTAAAAAAGAGAAAATCATTTTTTTCCTGGTTCTCCATAAAATACCAAACCCAGTTAAATGATCAATAATATTTTTCACCAAAATTTTAGTGTCGGAATAGATAGAAAAATTTAATATAAATTCAGATAAAATAATTACATTAGTAACTATAAATAAAAGCGTGGAGCGCTAAACTATATTGACGTAATCTTTGTGTGCGCTTATTTTTATAGTCACTAATGTTATGATTTTACTTAAATTTATATTAAATATTTCTATCTATTCCGACACTAAAATTTTGGTGAAAAATAACCAGGCATGGAATCAACATGTGTTATAAAGTTGTAAAGAGTTTAAAATAATTTGTTCGCATAGCAAGTAGGTTTGTTTTTCTTAGAACATTTGGTTTTTTGTGCGGAATGCAACATAAATTACATATTATACATTAGTTTAATAATTTTTACAGACGCAATTATGTAAAAATTTTTCTTGGAAATGGTCTAAATATTGGCCGAAACGTTGAAAATTTTGTGGTAATTTGCAAAATTGCTTAGTTAGCAGAGTTGGGCATTAATCGATTAAAAGTTTAAGCATGATTGATTGATTAATGTGTACGATTAAAAGAAGAAATCGTCGAAAAATCGACGATTGATTCAATAGATTGATGAAGTTAATCGTCAATAGTTGATTAAATGAAGAAATCGTCGAAAAATCGGCGATTGATTCAATCGATTGATTTAATCGTCAATCGTTGATTAAAAAAAGGAATTGATTAAAAAAAACACGTAAATAGAGTTTGTATTACAGACCAAATGAGATACACCTTAACTCAATTTACTTTTTTTTCAGTATTCATACAGTTCTGATTACGAATTTCATTTCGAAATTTCAGCAGTTAATCATTAATCAATTATCCGATTGACGATTAATAATCGTTAATCGCAATTAACGATTAATAAGTATTTAATCGTTAACCACGATTAACGACTAAACGAGGAGATTAATTGTTAATTGCGATTAACGATTGAAGTAGAAATTTAGTCGTCAATCGTTGATTAAATTTTTGCCCAACTCTGTTAGTTAGTAGCATCAGATCGAACCAGTGCGCTCTGAAAACATTAATATACGTCATTAACAAATTGTCGATCGAGATAAAGGAAACGGTTACCACTTGAAAAGCTGAAAAACCATATATCTGTATAATGTGCTATGTTTTTGTTGCGGAGTGTATGTAACCGAGCGTACATGACCACATACTCTCTAGCGTTCCGATTCTATGAGTTTTAGAGTTCCCCTAGTGGCATAGTCAGCTTTAACCAGAGATGGTTTATTTATAAACGGCTCTTGTAAGCGCATTCGCGAAGAAACGTTTCCTCTGTTCGACCGGATCGAAGTGCCTGCGATCCGAAAACCGGAAATACTTCGAGTGAATACGTTGTTCTGCACCAATTCCTTGAATACCGAATTCTTCGATCGTGCAATCATTAAATATATAAACGAACGGAAACTGAATCAAGAACAGAAACTGATTATTAGTGTTCGTGCATCATTCGATCGCCACGGGGTGGAAACTTCAATGTAGGCTACCGTTATTGTGTCGAATGAGAAACTCAACCTTGCGCAGATCACGGATAAGTCGACACACACGAGTGAAATTCTCTCGGAAATGTGCAGTGTCCCAAAAATGTTCCAAGTTCCTTGAAAGGGGCGCACACTGGTCCACGCGCTCGATCTAGCTGTGCATTAATATTTTAGCACTATTTAAAAGTTTAAAGGTATAGTAATTTAGGTCGTTAGATTCGTTTTGATATCAGCTACAGGCAACAATATTATGAAGTCAAAAATACATATTGGCTTTTAAAAATTCGAGGTGACTAATTATTTATGCATTAAAAATGTCTTTTTTAATTTTTTCGATTGAAATTTGTAGACTGCTGAATGTTGATTAAGTTTTGTTGAAAACATTTTTTCCTCAGATTATCGGAAGTGTCTGATAAATCAGGTTCAGGTTTCAAATAAACACAAAAATAAATCATTTTTGAAGTAATGGATTTTATAAACATAATTGAAAATAGTTTATTTAAAAACTGTGCGAAAAACATAATATTAATTATCAAAAACAAAAATATAATTTTTATTGTATAAACAACAATAACAATTAACATTATATTATATTGACAAATCATTATTGTCATCACTTTCTTCTTCAACATCTTTCAATATTCATTGTTCGACTGCATCATCAAAATGCCAGAGGTTCGGCCACAATTCAGGCGACACATAAACAATAATAGAGAAAAGAACGCTGATAATAATGCACTTTGATACAATGGGGGGGCTCATGGGAGACTCGAAAGATATCCTTTACCAAAGATTGAAAACTTTGAAGATTCTCTTTAGTTTATTGAGCATTGTTATCTCAATAAATTATAAATATCAAATCTTAGTACAAGAGATATACTCTAAATACAGACAAATACTATTCATTTGCAACAAAAATGGACACATAATATTAAATAGATTCTCCAGGGTATCAATAAGAAAAGAGGTAATTTTTCGGTGGCAAATAAGATTCATAAAATGTTGATTTTTAAATGCTTGTTCTGATCACAATTTTTAATAAATCTCATTAATTTCGTCGTTTTCGAATGTCATGGACATTTAGGAAGCAATGTTGTATGTATACCCGATAACCCATGTAAACGCCAATACATCCCGATAACCAAGCCACGGACACGTCAGCCTAAACTTATAAGTAGACTGCGGATCTTTATGCAAAATAAAAAATGTTTGCATTGATTGCAAGACAGAGGATCCAAATAAAAATTTCATTCTTCTTTTGATGATCTTGTCAAGATGAAACTAATACACTGGTGGCCTTAAATCTTTTTAATACCTCCACTATTTTAAATTGTACGTACCCATTTTTGTCATAAATGCATAAAATCCACAGTCTACTTATAAGTCATTAGAACTAGAAAGGACTATACAACCCTTAGACCTTGTCCTTTACAGTTCTTTACACGTCATACTTTTGACAACGCATCATTCCCACTCCCTTCCATATTCTCCTCTCCAAAATAAGTTATATTATATATAGAACTGTCAAACAGCAGTAGCAGATTTGTTCTCTTGCGAATTCAAGATTAGGAAGTCACTGTTTGTACCTTACTACGTTACTGTAGACCTTTGTTAAATAAAACCTCTTCGATTTATAAAAAGTGTTGTACTCAATTTTGAAACACGGAATCCAACAGCAACATACATTCAATAAACATCGATTTTGGCAAGTTACTTTTTTATCAAGTGAACAGCTAGATCGAACGCGTGGACCAGTTGTGGGGCGGTTCGTGAGGTCACTTGAAGCGACACTTTCATTTGCAAAAATCTCTGCCTCGGCTACTCTTTTCCTTGCGTAACCAGAAAAGCAAGTGATTAAGCGACTACATCCTTCGTACAATAATAGAATTTTATCTCTATAATGTCTTAGAGGAACCAGAAAAGCTATCATTGTATAGTATACATTTGCATTAACGCTTAAATATTGATAACAGTAGAACAGAATTTGATTCCGACTTAATCGTCTAATTCGATGTCATATGGCAACGGAAGCAGCGCATTTCAATTTTTCTTGAAGCGTAGCACGCTGTGTGCTTTCTAGCCACGAGAACCACCACGTTTCGGTAGTTCGACATGGAATGCAGCACGTTTGCTTCTACTCACGAAAAATAGCACGTTTCGCTCCTAACTACGAAAAGCGTCGCATTAAACGGATTGCCCAGAACTCTATTCCAGTAAAGAAATCCAGAGAATGTTTAAATATACAGAAAATACAAAGCGTTTCTTCAAGTAAATGAGTGTATGAAAGAAGAGACGAGAATATTTGATAAAAATATTGTAACAAAAAATTTATTTCATTTTCCTTTCCCGCCATTTTTTATATGTGGGTCCGATCATTTTGATCTTTCACGTTGCTTTGTTTATGGTCGTTTGAGGGTTCATCAACGTTCTGTTCGTCGCTGGTAAATAAAATAGTTCAAAATAGATTTATCGTAATAATAAAATAACGAAATATGTGATTATTGTTCAAAAGTTACAAGTGTTTAAAGTTGAGCAATTTCAAGTATTTTTGACAGAATAAATAAAGACAATTTGACAGAAAATAATAAATAAAGAAGTTATGGTAAATAATATAATACTTTGTACATGCAATTAACGTTTAAGTTAATAACACTTATGCAAAGAGCATATAATCATATATTTGAGTTGTGCTAGCCTAGCACAAGTCAGCACAACAGCCAGTTTCTTCAACACAACGATATTAAGGCCACTATACTCTTTTCCGAGACCTTTCGCGCTTTAGTAGATTTGAACGAGAAGATGCGAGAAATCCAAGTTTCGATCCTGAAGGATCAATGGTTCAAAAGTTATGTGTTTAAAGTTGAGCGATTTCCAGTGTTTTGTCAGAACACTGGAAATCGCTCAACTTTAAACACCCATAACTTTTGAACTATTGATCCTCCAGGGTCGAAACTTGGATTTCTCATATTTTCTCGTCCAAATCTACTGGATTACATTTAAAAAAGTTAAAAATTTTTGGTTTCCTGAGTTGAAGTTTAACCAATACTAAAATTGTTGTTCACAACTTTTTTGTGTGGGCCTATATTGAAAATTTAGAAAATACGTTTTGTATAATAAATCTCCGTCAGTTATACATATGTATTCTGAAAATATCATCAAACCCGGTTGATGCGGAGAAAACTGCAGGCATTGAAAGACGCAAGAATTTTTAGATTAATTTTGGTTTTGGGTTGAAAATCGTGAAAGAACTGTAATTTTCACCATCTTTACACGTTTGTAGCTTTTTGTAACTTTGGCCGATTTTGATGAATTGTTCAGATTATGTATAATTGACACAGATCTACAAAACCTACTTTATATATTATCAATATAAGCCCACATAAAAAAATTGAAACGCCAAATTTAGTAGTGGCAAATTTTTCAAAAATGTTTTCTCCCGTCTTGTTGTAAACTAGCTTCTAAAAAAATCCAAGTCGTATGGTTCAATATTAAAAAATTTATCGTTCTTTTATTTAACCGACTTTGAAAAAGGAGGAGGTTACTCAATTCGATCTGAATGTGCCTTTTTTTCGCTTTTTTTTCTATGTATGTTCATGTTCACCGATTACGCCGAGATGGATGGATCAATCGGAACGAAACCTTTTGCATCTTGTAGAGTATGTTCCCGGGATGGTCCCGTGCAAAAAAATTTTACATTTTTTTATTAACTACGATTTTATTTGCGAAAATGTAGGGTGGTGATACCGTTGTGAACTCCGCTGAATGTTAGATATTAGGAACAGTAACGACGCGACGTTGTTACCGTTATCGATTGCGGCTTTCAGATATTTATAAATTAAGATTTGGAATGTGACGGCTGACAGAGATAAAAAGTGTGAAATAAAAAAAATATTATAAAAAAAATTAAACCGACTTCGAAAAAACGCACTAAAAAGTATAAAATAATTTCCATTTAATTTATGTGAATACACATGAACTTAAATACAATACAATCTTTTCGGAGGCGGCGCAAAAATTAAAAATTTTCCAAATGACAGATGTTGCTGATTATGTTTTCATTGGAATATGGTGGGCTTGGAAATCAGTAGGTGGGAAGAGAAGATACATTAATATGTGAAAATATGTAGAAGAATTTAAGGATTTTCGTCATTTCCAGTGTCGAAAATTTTCAATTTTGCCCCGCCTCCGAAAAGATTGTATTGTATTTAAGTTCATGTGTATTCACATAAATTAAATGGAAATTATTTTATACTTTTTAGTGCGTTTTTTATAAAAGTGTCCCAATATCACTATGATTCACTGTATCGAGAAATTGCAAATAATACCAAATTTGATGTTGATATCGCAGTCACAGATTTTGAAGTAGTGTATTTTTCTGGCACGCCATGATCTAAAATTAATTTTTAATCCCGACTGTGCCGCAAAGTTTCGAGTTCGCAACGAATTCCAGATTTCTCGTTTCATAAAAACGTACTGAATTTTAAAAATTTCAATTTCCCCTCTGAATGCCGGCGGCAAGTTACATAAACGAGACTGTATTAATATCCATTAAATCATCCATTAAATCATGCGTTTCTGAACTTTTTCAACATTCGTTCAAGCAATTGTATGACTCGCATGAATCCTCGAATAGAAGGCCGTCTAGTCTATGATGTTACGAGCCAGGGCCGCGAGCAGCACGAGTGGCCGGCGAAGGGTTATTACCCTAGGAATATGATATAAATTTGATAGTTAAGGAACGCAGACGAACCCAATGCGAAATTGGGGAGCCGCTAGGATTATTGACAGCGAGGACGAACCTGACGCGAAGTCAGGGAGCCTCTAGGAATGGAGTCAAACGCAGACGAACCCGATGCAAAACCGGGGAGCTGCTAGGAGGTTGTGTAATAGCACAGACGAACCTGATGCGAAATCAGGGAGCTGTTAGGATGCGGACGAACCCAATGCGAAACTGGGGAGCCGCTAGGTTGGATAAATCTCTGTTTGGACAATTGGAATGTCACGAAAGAACCTGATGGTTAATCAGGGAATTGCTAGGATAATTAGTAAGCCTCGTAACTAGTATAATTTAATTGCTACAATCCGAGCGGTAAGATTGTATCGTGTGGGGACGTTCAATTACTTGGTTAGGATATTGGACGATAATTATGGGTTTAATTAATGTGAGTTAATTATCAAAGAAGACAAATATATTCTTACTATAGAATTTCGTATTACAAGTGTATTTGTGTCGCAAATGGACTGAATTTAGAATAGGAAAGAAATTAAAATGTGATATTACCTAAGCTAAGATGCACGGTGTTGACGCACTGGCAATGCGGGGGACTCGGAGCAACCTTGTTACCGCCCAACAGATTTTACACTGAACTCGCGGAATCTGTACGCGGTTAAACTTTGATTCAAAAGGAACGAACGTCCGATCTCACTGGTAGTTCCGAGATGCAGCACGACGCGACACTATTCGTGATTACGACAGTACTAGCCCCCGAGAGTACAAATGCAAGGGCTTATATAGCCCTGCAATGACGGGTGGTACTTGTCAGTACCCTTCAAATGAACATTCGTATTTTGTCAACGACCAGTTGGTCGTGCGTACGTTTTGGCCCTAAACTAACCTAAACAGTTATGTATGTTTATCTGGAGAAAACTCTGTTCGTTTATCTAGGACGGTTCCTGCCAGAGATGATATTTTACACCTGTTCGTCATCCGTAACAATGAAAACGCTCGTCTGGTTTACATTCGTTCCTATTTCAATTTCGATAATAGTTAATGATCATAAAACATTTAGTTCAATTGCGCTCCGCGCTCTTCGTTATTAATATATAGAGCAATTGAATTTTATGGTTATTTGAATAACAATTTATTCAATCTCTGAAATATTAATGGTGTGCGAGGCCTCATATAATTCCAACGTGTAAGTGTATTTAAAGATTAAGTTATAATTAAAAATCATGAGCATAACAAAATTAATAACAAAATTGAGTCGGTAAAATTTCGAAAAGTAGAAAGGTCTAAAAAGTTTCAGAATATACAGGGTGAGTCCGAAGAAACAGAACACCTAAATATCTGCGTTACTTTTCGTTGTACCAAAAAACTTCTTAGGACAAAGTTACACTGTTTGCAGGGCCACAAATAGCGGTGTAAAGGAAAACATTTTCAAGGTCATTTTTTTTACAAGATTTCAAGCTCATTGATATTTTTTTAAATGGAATTAGGTATTTTGTAATACATCAATCGATGCAGCTGGACATTCGTTATAAAAAAAGTACTAACCCATGTATGTCAAAAAGTTAGTAGTTCAGCAGATATTTCAATTTAAATAACTCTAAAACACCATTACTGTCGTACTAAGACGTTAGCGTTTACTTGCTAGTGTAAATTGAAGAGTTGAAATTGAAATTGAAAAATTGACGTTGAAAATGAAATTGAAAATTTGAAATTGAAGAATTGAAATTGGAGAGTTAAAATTGAAGTTGAAATTGAAGTTGAAGAGCTGATATTGAAATTGAAGTTGAAATTGAAAAATTGACGTTGAAATTGAAGAGTTTAAATTAACTAAGTGAAATTGAAAAATTGAAGTTAAAGTGGAAGAGTAGAAATTGAAGTTGAAATGGAAGAGTAGAAATTGAAGTTGAAATGGAAGAGTAGAAATTGAAGTTGAAATTGAAGTTGAAATGGGAGAGTTAAAATTGAAGTTGAAATTAAAGTAGAAATGGAAAAATTGAAATTGAAAATGAAGTTGAAGAGTTGATATTGAAATTGAAGTTGAAATGGAAAAATTGATGTTGAAATTGAAGAATTGAAATTAACGAATTGAAATTGCGAAATTGACGTTGAAATTGAAGAGTTGAAGAAATGGAAGAGTTGAAATTGAAGTTGAAATGGAAAAATTCAAATTGAAAATGAAGTTGAAGAGTTGATATTGCAATTGAAGTTTAAATGGAAAAATTGACATTGAAATTGAAATTGATGTTAACGTTTACTTACTTGTGTAACGTCTTAGTACGACAGTAATGGGTGTTTTAGAGTTATTTAAATTGGAATATCTGCTGAACTACTAACTTTTCGGCATACATGGGTTAGTACCTTTTTATAACGGATGTCCAGCTGCATCGATTGATGTATTAAAAAAATACCTCATTCCATTTAAAACAGTATCGATGACCTTGAAATCTCATAAAAAAATGACCTCGAAAATTTTTTCCCTTACACCGTTACATGTGGCCCTTCAAACAGTGACCTTCGAACAATGACTTTGTCCTAAGAAGTTTTTTTGTACAACGAAAAGTAACGGAGATATTTAAGTGTACTGTTTCTTCGGACTCACCCTGTATATTATTTTCAATCTAACAGAAAGAGTAAAGAAAGGACCAACCCTCTCTCTTTGGTTCTTATTTCTCGTAATTGATGCAGAAAAATGTTTATTTTACGATTCACACAAATTGCGTGCGAAACATTTAGGTAAATCGGCAATTTACAGCAGGCTTTCGAGTCAGAACAAACTCTGGTTCTCCGATGAGAAAGTTAACGGTCACGGACCAGAAATATTTGCGTGAAAATAATTTGTTCGCTCGGTATTTCGTTCTTACAATAAGCAACGGTAGAAATGGGGTGCAATATCCATTAAGCGTTCTCTCGGTTGGAAATTAATGGCCACTTTTCTCCTTTCGTTACGAGGCACAACGAGTAGAGACTGCGAAACAACAATGTTACGTTTCGCTCGATCGCGCAACCCACGGCCTGTTGCGTAACTCGAATGTAGATCGATTAATCGTCGTTCGGAGGCTACCGATGCTTTTCGAGGATTGAATTCGATCGACGAAAGGGCGTTCGATCGTGAACCGGCCTGTAAACACGGTATCGCTTGTCTTTCATTGGGGAAAAAACCGAGCGAACAACTGTTGGCATTAACGCCCCCTCGCATAATGCAGCACTCGTTGCAATAATCGCCCGTTGAATAACAAATTTGCCGATGAATCAAGCTCGTTAAGACTGTGCAGTTTCCAAGAAACTCAACGAGCTTACAAACATTACGCAACTTCTCTCTCACGATCGAATCGCTTTCATCGACTTACACGATTTCTTAAAACTCTCGCAATTAGAGCCCTAGTAGCATTTATGGTTGGCCAACGGTGGCCAACGCACAGCCAAAATAGGAAGAAGTACTCTAATTTAGTTCAAAATTGATACTCATAGGTTTCTCGGGTCGCTGATTATAAATCTGAGGTCAAAATTGCAAAAAACGGTAATTATTTACAAAAGCACCACCCTCTCCAATTTTGATAAAATTTATATATAATATAGATATGGACATTTTGAACAACTTTTTCCTTTTCCAATATAGGGGGGTCGCTTTTAGTTCTCGAGATATTTGCAAAAAACTATCGCGAATACTGTATTGAATTTTTCGCATTCCTGGACACTCCGCTGCAACGTAGACCTGTTTAGGTGCGGCGTTTGTTTACATTTTGACGCTGTAGAGATAAGAGAGAAAACAGGGGGGGGCGGAAAGGGCCAGCCTGACACCACACACACTCACCCAGTGCTTAACACGCACCCACTGTTTCTAAATTATACTTTAGATTCTTACGTATTTTCACGTGCTGATTACGAATATGATAGTGAAAATTGGTGCAAATGTTAATTTCTTAACGGAAACCTTCTTTTTAAAAACACTGGGTGCGTGTTAAGCACTGGGTGGGTGTGTGTGGTGTCAGGCTGGCCCTTTCCACCCCCCCCCTGTTTTCTCTCTGACACCACACACACACACCCAGTGCTTAACACGCACCCAGTGTTTTTAAGAAGAAGGTTTCCGTTAAGAAATTAACATTTGCACCATTTTCACTATCATATTTGTAATCAGCACGTGAAAATACGTAAGAATCTAGAGTATAATTTAGAAACAGTGGGTGGGTGTTAAGCACTGGGTGGGTGTGTGTGGTGTCAGGCTGGCCCTTTCCGCCCCCCCTGTTTTCTCTCTTATCTCTACAGCGTCAAAATGTAAACAAACGCCGCACCGAAACAGTCTACGTTCCGGTCGCGCTTTGTACTTTCGGCGCGGTCGGCGCATTCATAAAAAAATAGTGTCCTGCACGATATTTCTCCCTGTTGGGAACTGGCTATGTGAAAAATATCGCGACATTACTGTAAATACGAGTCGCGTCTGATACGTCTGACCATGACCGACTGATTCTACTGCTTGATATACTAAAGCACGCTATCCCAACGGATTTTTAAACTATTTTTTCTCGAAAAGAATGCGTCAAACAAAAAAATGTGGTCGCATACAATTAGAATTAGTTAGGATTAGGTGGCTAGGGGGCGGAGAGTCAGAAGCCAGCCTGACGGCCAGCCCGACCACGCATACGAAAATCCAGAAGTAGTCTTTCAAAATTGAAAGCTCACCCTATATATGTATGACCAGATTGAGACCCTGTTTTCTCTCTCATCTCCACAGCGTCAAAATGTAAACAAACGCCGCACTGGGACAGGCTTACGTTGTCACGGAGCGTGCAGGAATACGAAAAATTGAATACAGTATTCGCGATAATTTTTTGCAAATATCTCGAAAACTAAAAGCGACCCCCCTATATTGGAAAAGGAAAAAGTTGTTTAGAATGTGTTGCTGCATAACATATATAAATTTCATCAAAATCGGAGAGGGTGGTGCTTTTGTAAATAATTACCCAAAAAACAAAATGGCGGATCCGTAACGCAAAAAATTATTGGACTCTCTTGAAAATTAGTATTCCCATATTTTTCGTGCCATTGAATGTGAATCTGATACCAAAATTACAAAAAAACAAAATGGCGGATTCAATATGGCGGATTCGTAATCCAAGACATTATTGGACTCTCTTGAATATAATTCCTCTGTTTCTTGTGTCGTTGAATATGAATCTGATGTCAAAATTAAAAAACAAATTGGTGGCCGGGTATGTGAAAAAATTATTTATTTCCACATATATTTGGTAATAGAATGTTTGCGAGGTATATTATTAGTACAAATTGTTATCAGATGACTTCAGATAGCGAAAAATGTAAGATTTTACTGTTCAACATTGCATCCGAGGTAATTCTTTAATACTAAAATATAATAGAAGTTTCTCAGTTCGCTCCGACATTTCGCTCACCTCTAGTAAAATAAATATATGTATAATGTATATTTACTATATGGTGTTTCATCTGATCCATACATAAGTAGTATTAAGATGTCATGTACAAAAAAGATAAAACAATATCCCCCCGAAGTGACACAATTTTTTGAAGAACCTGATATGAATGAAGATATGTCATACGACGAAGTATTGTAAAGTTACTTGTATACAAATTATTTTGTATTTTTCCATAATTGTGATTCTAATTGGTGTTTTAAGTGAAATATTTACCATTAAAATCTTACACTGTTGACTATCTGAAGCGTTTTATTGTAATATATCTGTAACAATAATGTACCTTACATTTGCGAATATTAGTTTTGTCTACGATTTAGGGCAAATTCGCCATTTCGGAACGTTACCGGTCGCTAAGGAAATGGCGATAATTTATAAGGTCGCAGGAAAATGAAACGTACACTTGTTTAATAGCTTTAACAGCTTCTTTTCCAAAAAAAATGAACGCTTGATCGCGATTGATAAGCAACTTTTTCGTTAATAAAATGTACCAGATGTGTATATTTCTCTTTTTCATCGTCCCAGAGCTTTAAAAAATTAAATAAAGCAATAAAATCAGAATATTATATTAAATTAGGGCATGCCCAACAATAGCAAGAATGATTTACAGCGTTACAGCGCGATAATAAATCGCAGAGGTAATTTCAATTATGGTTGAAAATGCCGGTCTTCTAGAACTACTAACTTTGAACTTACGTATCTCCGACAGAAGTACGTATTAAATATCGGCTGTAACAAAAAAACGTGCTCTGGAACCTTATAAATAAAGTACTATTACACAGATTTTTAAACAACGGAAAAAAATTTTTGACTTTTGGCCACGATTTGACGATTTGACGATTTCCGACCAATGGGGAGTTAGTTGGGACATGGTTAGTGGTTTCGCCTACAAATCCCCAACATAGGGCCATCGACGAAAAATGATGTCTATTTGCCAAGAATATCCAATGTTGGGCCTACAGTTATTATAGTCGGTCGACTAACGCAAAATTTACGACAATAATACTACATTGGCCCAACGAAAATCTGCCACCATTTAAATGTGTCGTCCAACAGACGCCGGAAATGTTGCAGCAACGAAAAACATGTTATATTCCAAATTGCTTTTTTTCATATTTCTGAATATACTCATAATTTGTCATTTCTGCACGATGGTTGATCCACCAAAGTTTTATCGTGAGCACAGTCTTGGAATTTATTAATTCATTTAATTTTTCCATTTTCCAAGGGGAACGCAAGGGATAGTGCTCATGTAATGTCAGAGAACTCTTTTGGGTTTCTTCAGAATGGGTCTTCCTTTTTTAGATATTTTCATTTAAATTTGTTGACATATCTGTTGTAGCCCAGATTATTAATAATGATATTATCTATGATATGCCATAAAAATAACCGTAAAAGAGAAAATCAGAATAATATGTTAGTGTATTCAGTTGATCGTTCGTATTATAGTAACTTTGGTCCTGCGTTGGGTATGATCGTTGGCCCAACTGCATAAAAAGTCGACATTTCTATCGGTTGTCCCACCAATACCCCAACGAAGGCCCAACAAAATGCCAATCATAAACAGGGAGCAGAGTTGGGCAAAAATTTTATTTAACTAAAAATTTCGAATAAAGTTGGTTTTTTCCAAGTGGGTTCTAAGCCCATTTTATTTGAAGTTTTTATCTAAATAAAATTTTTGACCAAGTCTGCTAGGGAGGTGAGCGAGAACCCGAAAATGTCAGGCCGAGTCGGGTCGGGAGAAGAATCTTTTTCGGGATCGGGCGGGTCCTAAATGTGTTGCCGGTCTCGATAATATCGAGATTTCCAAAATTTTGAGACCCAAAATACTTCCTGATCCCGCCCGACCCGATCTGTTCCCGACTCGTCCACACCTCTACTTGCAATTAGTGATAGCAAAATCACGATCACGGTCGTGATTGTAACTTCATTCACGCCTTGATCGTGACTTATCAATCTAGAGTGAATTTGCTCACTGTCATCCTAATTCTTCATCTCGATTGAATTAGTTCTTTTTTTTTTTTTAAATACATCAATCAGCTTGCATAAAAATATCTGCGCATAACTTAAAAATTTTCTTTTTCGTACCTTATTTCAGTATTTAAAACAGAAAAAAATTAATTATTTCTCTCGATTTCGAAATCGTAATGTGTATCTAAATAGTATAAAAGTGCAGATAATTTATTGTACGCGTATGTATATGTATATGTATATGTATATGCTATGTATGAAGTTTTATAAATCACCAATCAGCGCCCGCTCTAGCGGTTACGTCGCCCCGGACAAAAAGACAAATTGCCGCCCCTTAAGAATATATATATTTTTAAAAAATAAAGGTACATATTTTTTATCTTCAATAAAAATCAAATCGTTTTATTTAAATTTTAATAAAAGCAAATTTTATATTAATTGGGTATTTAACACATCAATATTTTTCTCACAGTTACAGCCAAAATGGTGCCCCTAAATTTTAACGCCCTGGACAAATGTCCAGGTTGTCCCCCCCCCCTAGAGTGGGCCCTGCACCAATATAAATATTATTTGCCAACCCAATACTTAACAATTATAGAAAACGCAAATGATAGTTTGAGGAACGTCTTAGAAATCTAAGAAACATTGGATAAAAATGCGATGTAACTCGCGATTTTGTTTTGATGTTCTTAATACTCATGAAGCATACAGGTTATGACTATGTGACTTGCGCGAGAAACAGTTATATTCTCCGCTAATCTGAAGCGATCACGAAAGTCAGGAATCACTGTGAAAAATAACCGTGATTGGGAATGAACGTGATCGAATTACAGTACTAGCGGATCGACTTTAACATCGAGCTCTGCCGAGTCTTCGTGTAAAGTGTTCTCACAAAAAGGTGTTTAATATTTTCATTCATTTATACTTTCCTACCCGGAAGTCTGTTTGCAGTTTAAATGACAATTAAAGAAAATCTCGCTCGATTACGTTACCCGAGATCCATTATAGTTTCACGATCGCCGTTTGTTATTGGCATTGAAGAATTTATTAATAGAACCTTAGCTGCTACTCGTTGGGACAAATTACCGCCGATAGGTACCGTGCGGAGTCGCCAGATTAAGACTTTTGTCCCCACTCTTCCTTCCCCTTCTACGATGCTATTTCTCACGCATCCGCCACGGCCCGGTCACGTGACGGTTCCGTCTCTACCGCGCATGTGTCCGGCAGTGTTGCCAGAGATGGGCAAAATGTAATTTCAATTACAATTACAATTACTTGCCAATTACTGTAATTTGAAATTGCAGAAATAAAATTACAATTACATGTAATTGTAATTGATAATTGCAATTACTTGACGAATCACTGTAATTGTAATTGTGGTCCGCAATTACAATTACTGGTTAAGCCAAAGTAATTGCAATTACCAATTACAATTGCATGTAATTGTAATTTTATTTCTGCAATTTCCAAGTAATTTTAATGCAATTGCAAGTAATTGTAATTGGTAGTTGCAATTACTTTGGCTCAACCACTAATTGTGAAAGGAGTAATTGCAATTACCTAACACGATTACAGTAATTGAATTTAGTCTAACAATTACTTCAGTGTAATTGTTCTTTTAAACCACTAATTTTTATGTTTTGGACCATTTAACCGTTTTCTTATTGTAATTATAATCCACTTTTGCACATGTAAATCAAGATGTAATTAAATACTCATGTAATTAATTACTGCCCAACTCTGCCCTCCAGGATCGAAACTTAGATTTCTCGTATTTTCTACTGGATAACATAAAAAAAACACAAAAATTTACAGGAGAAAGGCAAACATTTCTGGTTACGCAAGGAACAGAGGTGGACATTTTTACGAAAGTTTTGAGAACGAAGTTTCTACGTAGCTTCTATTCCTTGCAGTTAATAATTTTCAAATATTAACCCTTTGCACTCGGAGCTATTGTTACTCGAAAATTAAACATTTCTTCCTAGCTAGAATAATTCCATTCTATATGATTTTTTCCATCTTATGCATATGAAATTGATATAATACTTCATACAATACTTAAATTTTTAATAATTGATTACATCCCAAAATATTCAATAATGTAGTCACCACTCGAGTGCTAAGGGTTAAACATGAAAAGCCTAAACACGAAACAATGAAAGTCTAGTAACTACTGTAATTCGAAAAAATTTCCTGGTTACACACTTGGCAAACATGCTAACACAGTGTAAAACATTGCTTGAGACTGCATATTCATGAAATATTCACCGAGAAACCTACGGTATTTGATGTTCCTGCTAAAGCATTTCCCTAACTGTGGCCTCCGAAAAGGTTCCCCCGTGAGAATGGGAGCATGGTAAACACTGGGTTACAATGCCGTTTTCGTAGCACGTTAGTGTGAGTATCCGTCCGCCAATAGTACCTGACCTCCCGGATCGGAATTCGGTAACAAACAATCATATCTCCAGGGCCGGCGTTAGATAAAACGTTATTATTATTCTTTCCTTTTTCTCGGAGCACTCAGCTCGGTATTTTGACGTCACGCGTTGTGGTCGTTTACCAAACTGCAATTTATTTTCAAGTCTTTGCCCGGTGGTTTTATTTAGGAATTTTCGTGTCGGGGAGAATGAGTTATTGCGTGAAAACTGAAGATGCTAAAAAGTTCAATTTAGTCGAAAAAGACGGGACAAGCTTGCTCGTAATGGCGGATCTAATAGGATACTATTAACCCTGCAGTACACGAGTGAAGAGCCGTTTCAAAACGGTTTCACAAGAATATTGTTCATACAATATTCAAAAATATTCAACACAATACAACGATGTCACACTCTAAATGTTTTGAACGTATTAGAATCCGAGATAATTTTATTCATTATTTCAGAATTATTTTTTTCCATTCCTTTTTTTTCTTGAACTTACCTTCATTATGCTGTTGCCCCGAGAATTGAAATTGGAATAAAATGACAAATTCTTTAAAATATTTATGTGACGAGCAGCTGTAAAATCAATTACAATTCTGTACTTCGAGTTTTTTTATTACACTCTTCAAAAACAAACGACTTTTTTAAAATTGGACCAAATGGCTTGAGTGTTTTTAAGATTGAAAATCTTGTAGGTTCGTTCGGCTAAAAGTGTGACGTAAGAGGTGACACATATGTGTAACGGAAGTTGTATCTTGGGATAGGGATAGGTAGTGGGGTGGGTGCACAGTTCTTAGGTGTTCTTCCGGTGAGGAGCGTGACGACGAGTATTATTGAGCGGTGTAATGGATGAATATGAATATTGATAAATAGCGTTTATTATTTTTGCATTTCGTAATTCGACGATGCTCGAACGTATCATCCCTGATTTTTTAAATAATAAATAAACGTGTGATTTTATTTGCAAATAATAACTAAACTTTTTATTTAAATACAATTTTATTTCTTATTTGCAAATAAAAGATTATTTATTATTTGGATTGAGGTGGAAATCAAATAAATAGCTTTTGGTCTTTTCTTATTTCTTGTATTTTGTATACATAATGAACACGTACCCGTTTTTTGTCTGGTATAGCAACCTTTTCAGGTAGGTATACACCAGTGGTCGGGCCCGTCCGGAGGGCCCAGCTGTGTATAAAAAAATACAATTTAATTTATTATTTGTCAATAGAAATAACTTTATTATTTTAAATAATAATTCATTTAGACTTGCTCAAATAATAAATAATTATTTGCGTTCCGTAATTTGACGATGCGCGAACGTATCTACGTTGATGATTTTCAATCTTCTCGTCTCTTGCGTCCTCGCGAGGAGTGTCAATTTTTTTCAAATATCAGAAGAATTAGTTGGTAATTATTTACAAAAGCACCACCCTCTCCGATTTTGATGAAATTTATATATGATGTAGATATGGACATTTTGAACAACTTTTTCCTTTTCCAATATAGGGGGGTCGCTTTTAGTTTTCGAGATATTTGCAAAAAACTATCGCGAATACTGTATTCAATTTTTCGTATTCCTGAACGCTCCGCTGCAACGTAGACTGTTTCGGTGCGGCGTTTGTTTACATTTTGACGCTGTAGAGATAAGAGAGAAAACAGGGGGGGCGGAAAGGGCCAGCCTGACACCACACACACCCACCCAGTGCTTAACACGCACCCACTGTTTCTAAATTATACTCTAGATTCTTACGTATTTTCACGTGCTGATTACAAATATGATAGTGAAAATTGGTGCAAATGTTAATTTCTTAACGGAAACCTTCTTTTTAAAAACACTGGGTGCGTGTTAAGCACTGTGTGTGTGTGTGGTGTCAGAGAGAAAACAAGGGGGGGGGTGGAAAGGGCCAGCCTGACACAACACACACCCACCCAGTGCTTAACACGCACCCAGTGTTTTTAAAAAGACGGTTTCCGTTAAGAAATTAACATTTGCACCAAGTTTCATTACCATATTCGTAATCAGCACGTGAAAATACGTAAGAATCTAGAGTATAATTTAGAAACAGTGGGTGCGTGTTAAGCACTGGGTGGGTGTGTGTGGTGTCAGGCTGGCCCTTTCCGCTGCCCCTGTTTTCTCTCTTATCTCTACAGCGTCAAAATGTAAACAAACGCCGCACCTAAACAGGTCTACGTTGCAGCGGAGTGTCCAGGAATGCGAAAAATTGAATACAGTATTCGCGATAGTTTTTTGCAAATATCTCGAGAACTAAAAGCGACCCCCCTATATTGGAAAAGGAAAAAGTTGTTCAAAATGTCCATATCTACATCATATATAAATTTTATCAAAATCGGAGAGGGTGGTGCTTTTGTAAATAAATTCCAATTAGTTTACTGGATATTGTGTAAATATTTTTTTAGAAAATTGTTTGTAGTTCAAATAAAATAGATAGAGGTCAAGATTTTCAAGCTTTCTATCTATGACGCATAAAAAAGCTATAGGGATTGGAAGATGTGAAAATCTGTGAACTCAACAAACTATGTGTAAAAGCCGTTACAGCGTGGTTCTAAATACATATATCTTAGGATCGGCGAAGATCTGTTTAAAAAGTTTGGTGCCTTTTTGAAGGTCAAATTTGTTTACGATTTTTTCGTGTTCTACTCATCGCGCGCGAGGGGAACGAACTTCTCAAAGGAACCATGGTTCAAAGATGAACCATTATCTTGAAAACTGATGTTAAAGTTTAAATAACACGTCAACTTACATACTTGAACCAAAATTTCGTTGAACATAACAACATAACCTAATATAATAGATCAATAGGATGTCTATTTATTTGTAAATAATAGTATGGTGTGAATCTTACGGACGAACAGAAGATTCTGAATAATTTGTAAGTACATATACTGTACATTAGTATTTTATAATATAGGATTAATATTCTTATGTACAAACTAAATAATAGCATTAAATAATGGTTTACACATTGCTTAATAAACTGTTACGTATGCAGACGATACTGTTGGTCACTCTTGACCCTTCCGGAGATATATGTCGAAACAAAAGACCTATTTAAGAACAAAGGGCTCACTCAAAATCGGACCATAGAGGAGCTTCTTGCAAGCGATATAACTTCTAAGAATTCATTTCTAATCTCAGAAGTAGCACGTGGCCCCCACCATCGCTAGGTCCGATTTTGGGTACTATACAGGGTGTCCCAAAATTCGTGAAAATCCCGAAAGGGGGTGGTTCCTGAGACCATTCTAAGAGACATTTTCCTTTGCACCAATGTCAACTGCGGCTTTGTTTAGGAGTTATTAACGAAAAACACGGACCAATCAGAGCGCGCCCTGGGCCGCCGCGGCGTCACGATGCGATGTCACGGCGTACCGCGACACTCGCTTGCCGGCGCGGCTTGGCGCGCCGGGCCAGGGCGCGCTCTGATTGGTCCGTGTTTTTCGTTAATAACTCCTAAACAAAGCCGCAGTTGACATTGGTGCAAAGGAAAATGTCTCTTAGAATGGTCTCAGGAACCACCCCCTTTCGGGATTTTCACGAATTTTGGGACACCCTGTATAAGGGCATGGATCCCTCCTATTAGCTGGGTTGATACTAGTGAACACGCGCAGTACGTATCGTTCCACGTCGAAAGTCACGTCAAGCAAGATCGGTAGCCCCCGCATTTCTCGGTGCGTGAAAACTTAGAGCGTTTAGTCCGCGAGTCCGCGACACTTTACACTGAACATTTGTATCCTCAATTATTATCAACAATATATTACTTGTATTAATCTATTCGAAGTTCATTTCCATTAGGCATATTCCTTTTCGATCTTCCAGTAGCTAGTATTCTATGACGATACACCTTTGCCGCTCGAGGTGTATCTATTTCAATCAATAAGTTACGAGACAGCGGAACCACGACCTTATCCTTCATTGTGGCTACCCGGTGGTGAGATAGACATCGGCTAGTCCACTCCCTTGTTCCCTCGAGGCGACCCGGTGGTGAAATAGACATCGGCTAGTCCTCGTGTACCCCTACAGTGGCGACCCGGTGGTGAAATAGACATCGGCTAGTCCACTCCCTTGTTCTACACGAGGCGACCCAGTGGTGAAATAGACATTGGCTAGTCCTACGTGTACCCTTCCTACCTAGACCCAAAATATCTCTAAATTCAAACTCCCCTCGGTTCCCGCATCGCTGCCTGAACCTTGGTTCGTAACAAAACCAATCCTCCTAGCATCTCCAAGAAAGACGTTTTGTATCATTTTTAAAAAGTCGATGATTTTTAAACGGTGTACAAACACTTTTTGCACATAGAGTTGGGGACAATATAAAATGGACACTCTTAAAAACACATAACCTCGTTAAAATTGGACTTTAGTACCCATACTAAGTTACCGAAATCTACAAAACGGATTTTTTAAATTATCGTTACAGGTTCAGATAAAAAAGTTAAAAACACATAATTCTTAAAATTTTGTATGATTCCTACCAATTGCGATCTAAATAAAAATTTTGGAGTCATTCTCTAGCTTAGTCAGTTTAACATTTAAAAGAATTCAAGTCATTTGGACCAATTTTAACAAAGTAATGTGATTTGTAAGGGTGTCCATTTAATATTGTCCCCAGCGTTGGGCAATAAATAAATTTATTTAAATAAAAGTTTAAATAACAAGTTATTTGTTATTTGGATATTCAAATAAAAAGCAAAAATAATTATTTATTATTTGACAAAGTCTAAATGAATTATTTAAAATAATAAAGTGAGTTGTTATTTCCAATTACAATTTCAATTATTATTTATATTGACAAATAATAAATTACATTGTATTTTTTATATAGCAAACAAAAAACGCGCACGTGTTCATTGTCTATACAAAATACAAGAAACAAGAGAAGACCAAAAGCTATTTATTTGATTTCCACCTCAATCCAAATACTAAATAATCTTTTATTTGCAAATAAGAAATAAAATTGTATTTAAATAAAAAGTTTAGTTATTATTTGCAATTAAAATCACACGTTTATTTATTATTTAATTATGTATTATTTAAACAATAAATAAGAGAAGACCAAAAGCTATTTATTTGATTTCCATCTCAATCCACATAATAAATCTGTTATTTGCAAATAAGAAATAATAAATAGATGACTTTTGGAATTATTTAAATAAAAAGTTTAGTTATTATTTGCAATTAAAATCACATGTTTATTTATTATTTAAAATAAAATTTGCCCAACACTGATTGTCCTCGACTGTGTTTGACTGCATACATATGAATAGCTTCTCATAATAAACATCGCTCGATATTGCATATTTTCAGAAAAATCATCGTCATTCGAATCCAGGGCATACAATATAGAAGAACGCGGGGAGTTAGCTTAGGTTTTGCGTCGCTTCAGTGGATTTCGCAGATCCGCTCGGAAAAAGGAGTTGCGGTCGTAATTTCATCGGGAAACAAGAAACAGAGGATCGGGGAGGAGAACCAACCGACTGAGTCCGTGAATGGACGGAAAGAGAAGCATCGGCGAAGAGACAGAAAAGCCTCGGGTCAAAACGCGGGTCGAAGCAAAAACGGGGGACGAGAACTGGTAGGGGAACGCGAGTAGAACGGCGCGAAATAAAAAGGAGGAACAAACGCTGTGCGGGAGAGCTAGATGTCATTCAATTTCGTTCAGCAGTCCCTCGTGAACCGAGCAAAAAATATTGTTTGTCATTCTCGCCGACACTTTTTCCCTGTCTCTGCCATTCGCAGTTATCCCGCGGACATCCCTCGTTTTCTACGCGACGAAAAGTAAAAAATGGGTTAATGGCTTCTCTGATCCTTGGTCTACCGATATGTCTATCAGCTTTTCATTCAATCCCGGAAACCTCACGCTTTTTATTTTTGCCAGATTGTGTGGGTGGTTGTTAGGCATCGGAATGAAACGGCCTTGTTCTATGTGCTTCTATGTAAGCTGGTCCATCCTGCCGCCGCGCCGCGCCGCGCCGCTATCGTGATACCGATATACCGTGTTTCTGGATCACAGACTTTCGTAACACCAGGTTTAAAAGATTGAAATCCGAGAATTATGTGGTACGAATTTTCTGGATCTTAACCCTTTGCGGTCCTATGTCGAGTGTGACTCGACATCGCATTTTGTTCTGGCACGTCCTATGTCGAGTGTAACTCGACATCGGTTTTCGTTCTGGCGCGTCCTATGTCGAGTGTCACTCGACACGGAAAATTTTTTTTTTTTTTTTATTCTTCATTTTCGTCTTATATTATAATTATAAATGTTTTTCAAAGTAAACGGTACCAAGTGAATAAGCGAATGGGGTTAATCGACTAATCCATTCTAATTGTAATACTATAAAGTATAATAGATTGTGCTGCTTTCCGCGATATTGAAACATAAAAATGACTAGCTCACCATGGAATGTGTCGTCGTGACCGAAATTTGCGTGTTATACTAGTAAGAATAGAAAATCTGAAAACATCTACGGTAAGTGAATATTTTTGTTTCGACTATTTAACAGTTTTTGTCTATTTGCTATCTGCTTGATATTTTTTCATGATTAGTTTATGGAAATATGATATATTGACTACAATTTGAGGTATTTTTTTTTTATTGAGAGCTTAATTGGAACTCCACATAGGGGGTTATAAAGCTATACATTAGTAGTACACATCTTATAGCTAAACATTAGTAATGTTGGTGCAGCAGATCACATTAAGTATATAACACATTAAGTACATAACCTTAAATCTTTAAATTATATTGCTTGAAAAAATTGAAAAGAAGATGACATGCCTGAATATTCGGTTCATAAAGTAACGATCTGATATTTAAGGGTGGGAACAATTTGAACTTCCTTAATTAACTTCCCGATTTTATAGGGAAGTTATTGTAATGACCCCGAAAATCGAAAATCGATTTTTTAGCAGATCTTCACGTTTCATGGTCATTGCAGTCATTTTAGACTATTTTCAGCAAAATGTTCGTGTGTGTGTGTGTGTGTGTGTGCGTATGGCCGTTTCTATGTAATCAAATTTTTCGTTAACGTTTTCAGAAAAAGTAACAACGCGATCAGGATGATGAATGATGCAATCGATGTGTCCCGCTGTAACTTAGAGATGATTAGATTTTGGTCCATTTTGGTCAAGTAGTTTTTTAGTCTTTTTAGTTTTTTCGAAAGAAGTTAATTCAACAATGCAATTTATACGAGAGAACGGAAAGTTTCCACCGAAGAAACAAACGTAATTACACAAAAAATTTTTTTTTCGATTTTTTTAAAATTTAAAAAAAAAAATTTTTTTGATTTTTTTTTGTACCTTACGATGATGTTTCCGCTTACAATAATCGAAAATTATCCCAATGCAAGAGTGAGTTAATCATCTCTACTCCCGAGAATACATTTTCAAAGAATACCGATGAAAGTACAAAAAAAATGTGCATTGCAATCTTTAAAAAAACAATCAGTTCAAAACGAATTATTAACTGAGATTAAATTGAAAATTAATATAAACTATATGATAATTATTAATAACATTGATGTTGAAAACTGATTGGTTAATGGAGCACACACATGCGGAATATTAAAATTTATTACTTTTCAAGAAAATACTAAAATGCCGTCTATATTGTGGTTAGATTTTCAATTGGCCAGAGTAGGAGTGAAAGTAAGAACTCGTTATCGTGATTATATGAAAAATGCAAATATTGATCAAAATTTTACACCAATAATAAAAATATCGAATCAAGTTGATATGTCGAGTGAGGAAAAATATCAAATCACACGTAGTCAATTTCCAGTGGTTCCTGCTGAAGCGATTACGATTCATAAAAGTCAGGGACAAACATACGAGAAAGTATGTTTGGATTTTAAAAAATCAGAAAGGCGAACTTTACAAATGTTGTATGTAGCACTGAACAGAGTTTCAAAATTGAGCGCGGTTTATATATTTTGGGACAATTTAAATTAACAGTATCGAAGAAAACCAGGATCAATACTGCAAACCCGGATAATGAGGAGTTGTATCGTTTGCGAAAAACTAATTAAGACAATTTATTTTGCAACATTAGTATGCTATAACAAGGAACCAAGCGAGCAACGAGCATACGATGTTGGTTTAATGCGACGCCATATAGCAAACATTTTGATAAGTAGAAAACTATTGAATTTCCCTGAAAACGTATAATCTTCTTAAAACGTACACTTAATAATGATAATAATATACTGCAACTAACGAATCGGGAAGTTCTTTGTGTGGCTCGTGGAGAGTCACACACCAAATAAAAAAAAGCATTAATAGCTATAGGTACTACTAGCCATGTGTACCACTAACCCTTTCGCAAGAGCAGTCCTATCCGCGAGCGAAGCGAGCGAGCAACAATAACCCTCTAGTTTTTTAAATAGAAGTGACTATCGAAGTTAATTTAAATATATATCTTTACTCTATTTATCTCTTATAATGTTATTGCAAAAACGTACGTACAATTTGGAAGACATTTGATCAGTCATACGAGCCTGTTTTACGAAAGCGAAACTTGTCGCGAAATAACATTGACAGGTTTGAACAATGATAAGTTGCAAAGTAGAACGAGGTAGGACAATATTCTTGCATAATTATATACTGGAAATAATGCTGAAAATGATCCATTTTGTTATAAAACAAGACTTTTCATGACTTTCTAGATCAGGCATGCACAGCTTTTTGCTCTCAGAGCAGCTCCCGTGCTCCCAAGTTGCTCCCCGTATGCTCTCAGAGCAGATCGGACGTATGGAAGGGGAACCCACTAAGCGTGACTTGTAAACAGAGCACGAGAGAAGACGAGTGGGAGGGGCGTGGGGAAGTGGAGAGCGCGCCGGAGTGGTCAGACTACAACAACGTAGACGCCGCCCCCACTCTCATAAGCTCTTCTTCTCGTCTTCTCTCGTGCTCCGTTTACGATTGGTGGGTTCCCCTTCCACGTCCGAGCAAGGTCACTGCTCCGACCCTGCTCAAGAGCAGGGTCGATTGCTCCTGCTCCCAAATCGTCCACCTGTGCATGCCTGCTCTAGATATTCCTTGTCAAATGTAAAAAATTTGGCCAATTTTTTTATTTCATTGAATATTAATTTTTAACATATTGTGAACAATAACTTTTAGTGTCGATATTAATTTTGTAACACAAAAGAGTGCACTTCATCGTAAACAAAAAGAAACTAAGAAATATTAAGTGGTGTGATCAGGGCACCTCGAAGAAGAGAAGCAATTTTCTTGGTGAAAAGTACTATCTCTAAATGTCTACCTTTAAATATTCGTCCCAATTACAATTCTCGGTAAACTGCATTAATTTTTTCATTTTCGAGATTGATTGACATTTAGGAAGCAATATAAATTTGTTAGAAATCGATATGAGAAAGTTGACTTTTTAGCTAAATGACACCAACTTCTTCGATTCGGACCACTGTGTGGCGCGGTAGACTCATTGTCAGTCATAAAAAAATAGAGTCCCTAAACGATATTTCTCCGTGCAGAACACAGCCGTTTGCAAAGTAAATCGGTACGTTAGTACATACTGGGAAAAGCAAGTGATTAAGTGACTACATCCTTCGTACAATAATAGAATTTTATGTCCACAATATCTTAGAGGAACCAGAAAAGCTTTCATTGTATCGTATACATTTGCATTAACGCTTAAATGTTGATATCGTCTTAAATTTAATAATCGTTTGATTCGATGTCATATGGCTACGGAGGCAGTAAGGAAGCAATTTTGCTTGAAGCGTAGCACGCTGCGTGCTTCTTCGCCACGAGAACCAGCACGTTTCGGTAGTTCGACGTGGAATGCAGCATGTTTGCTTCTGCTCGCGAAAAATAGCACGTTTCGCTCCTAACTACGAAAAGCGCCGCATTAAACAGATTGCCCAGAATTCTATTGCTGTAAACAAATTCAGAGAATGTATGAATACACAGGAGTTACAAGGCGTGATGAGAATATTTGATAAAAATATTGTAACAAAAAAATTTATTTCATTTTCTTTTCCCGCCATTTTTTATATGTAAGTCCGATCATTTTGGTCTTTCACGTTGCTTTGTTTATGGTCGTTTGAGGGTTAATCAACGCTCTGTTCGCGTCGCTGGTAAATAAAATAGCTCAAAATAGACTTATTGAAATAATAAAATAACGAAATATGTGCTTTTGGTCAATATATGGTGATTAATTAACGTAGTATTTGTTGATGGTAAAAAAGGGTTACAAAATGAAGATAAAAATCTTATAAACGAATCACACGAACAACCAAAAAGTTAAATTTTTCCGATACATTCAAGAAACTTGTACTTCATTGATAGAATATGTTATTGAGCTGCTCGTTTTCTTGCGTGATCAGAAATTTTTCCTCTTTTCTGTAAACTTTTTGCCTTTCCTCTATGTTATCCAGAAGATTTGAACGAGAAGAAACAAGAAATCCCAGTTTCGATATTGGAGGATCAATGGTTCAAAAGCTACAAGTGTTTAAAGTTGAACAATTTCAAGTGTTTCTGACAGAATAAATAAAGATAATTTGACAGAAAATAATAAATAAACAAGTTATGATAAATAAGACAATAGTTTGGACATGCAATTAACGTTTACATTAGTAATACTTATGGAAACAGCATATAATCATATATCTGAGTTGTTCTAGTCTAGCACAAGTCAGCACAACTGACAGTTTCTCCAACACAACGATATTAAGGGCACTTTACTCTTTTCCGAGGCCCTTCGCGCTTTAGTAGATTTGGTCGAGAAGATGTGAGAAATCCAAGTTTCGATCTTGGAGAATCAATGGTTCAAAAGTTATAATTGTTCAAAGTTGTGCAATTTCCAGTGTTTTTTACAGATTAGCGCTGTCATGTTGTGCGTAGTGACAGTTGCGTGCCGTTTACCGACCGGAGCCACTAGGTACATAGCAACACAAGCACGCGGTAATGCCGAAAATGTAGACCAACTATCTTTGTTCTGAAACAAGCTGTCATCGAACAGTAATTGAAACATACAGAATCATATACAGGATTTCAAAGAGAAGGTATAGTTCAAGTTGGTTGGGGGTTAGGTCAAGTGGTGGGGCGCGGAGAGGGTCATCCGACTACGTTTGGGAACCCACATACTCTCACCTGTCAAAAACAGTGTAAATCGCTCAACTTTAAACGCTCATAACTTTTGAACCATTGATCCTCCAGGATCGAAACTTGGATTTCTCGCCCAAATCTACTAGATAACACAGAAAAAGCAAAAATGTATAGGAGAAAGGCAAAAATTTCTAGTTGCGCAAGGAAAAGTTGTTATTGCTTACGATGGTGCTTATTTTGTTCAATAAGATTATTTGGAAGAAAGGTGTGCCTGTTTAGCGTTACTATGAAAAATCGGACATATGTATGTAGAAACTAATACAAAGTATAATCTGAAAACATGTGTGTCCATAATCATGAAAGTGGTCTAATTGTAAGTTATATATTTCTTGTTTCGAGATATTTAATGGAAAAGAATATTAACACTAAATGTACTTCATATAATGTTGAAATAACAAGCACTATATAACGGTTCATTTTTGACAGTATCGTAAAAAATACATTGAATTACTTTGGTTTAAAATAATAAGATGTGAAATAACTGATAAACTAATTTTTTTTAAATTTTGACTTAGACCACTTTCATAATTATAGGCACATACAGGGTGAGTCTCGTAACGTGACGATCTCCAATATCTTAGTTGTTTTTAAAGATACGTCAAATGTCTGAAGGACAAAGTTGAATGGTAAAATTGGGCTCATACGATATCAAAAAAATTTTTGATTTTATGTAATTTTTTTTAGAGATATGAGACCTTCATTTTTTTTTAATGGAATGAGGTATTTTTTAATACACCAATCGATGCAGCTGGACATTCGTTATGAAAAAGTACTAACCTATATATGTCGAAAAGTTAGTAGTTCAGGAGAAATTCGTCTTATTGTTAGTACACACGACAGTAATGGTATTTTAGAGTTATTTAAATTGAAATATCTCCTGACCTACTAACTTTTCGACATACATAGGTTAGTACCTTTTTATAACGAATGTCCAGCTGCATCGATTGCTGTATTAAAAAATACCACATTCCATTAAAAACTAGAGGGTTATTGTTGCTCGCTCGCTTCGCTCGCTGGCGAGTAGGGTTGTTTTTGCTCGCTTGCTATGCGAGCTCGCGAAAAGGACTGCTCTTGCGAAAGGGTTAGTGGTACGCATGACTAGTAGTACCTATAGCTATTAATGTTTTTTTTTATTTGGTGTGTGACTCTCCACGAGCCACACAAAGAACTTCCCGATTCGTTAGTTGCAGTATATTATTATCAATATTTTTAGTACGTTTTAAAAAGATTATACGTTGTCAGGGAAATTCCATAGTTTTCTATTTATCAAAATGTTTGCTATTTGGCGTCGCATTAAACCAACATCGTATGCTCGTTGCTCGCTTGGTTCCTTGTTATAGCATACTAATGTTGCAAAATAAATTGTCTTAATTAGTTTTTCGCAAACGATACAACTCCTCATTATCCGGGTTTGCAGTATTGATCCTGGTGTGCTTCGATACTGTTAATTTAAATTGTCCCAAAATATATAAACCGCGCTCAATTTTGAAACTCTGCTCAGTGCTACATACAACATTTGTAAAGTTCGCCTTTTTCATTTTTGAAAATCCAAACATACTTTCTCGTATGTTTGTCCCTGACTGAATCGTAATCGCTTCAGCAGGAACCACTGGAAATTGACTACGTGTGATTTGATATTTTTCCTCACTCGATATATTTACTTGATTCGATATTTTTATTATTGGTGTAAAATTTTGATCAATATTTGCATTTTTCATATAATCACGATAACGAGTTCTTACTTTCACTCCTACTCTGGCCAATTGAAAATCTAACCACAATATACACGGAATTTTAGTATTTTCTTGAAAAGTAATAAATTTTAATATTCCGCATGTGTGTGTGTGCTCCATTAACCAATCCGTTTTCAACATCAATGTTATTAATAATTATCATATAGTTTATATTAATTTTCAATTTAATCTCAGTTAATAATTCGTTTTGAACTGATTGTTTTTTTAAAGATTGTAATATACATTTTTTTTTGTACTTTCATCGGTATTCTTTGAAAATGTATTCTCGGGAGTAGAGATGATTAACTCACTTTTGCATTGGGATAATTTTCGATTATTGTAAGCGGAAACATCATCGTAAGGTACAAAAAAAAATTTTTTTTAATTTTTTTTTAAATTTTAAAAAAATCGAAAAAAAAATTTTTTGTGTAATTACGTTTGCTTCTTCGGTGGAAACTTTCCGTTCCATCGTATAAATTGCATTGTTGAATGAACTTCTTTCGAAAAAACTAAAAAAACTAAAAAACTACTTGACCAAAATGGACCAAAATCTAATCAGCTCTAAGTTACAGCGGGGCACATCGATTGCATCATTCATCATCTTGATCGCGTTGTTACTTTTTCTGAAAACGTTAACGAAAAATTTGATTACATAGAAACGGCCATACGCACACACACACACACGCGCACACACACACACACACACACACACACACACACGAACATTTTGCTGAAAATAGTCTAAAATGACTGCAATGACCATGAAACGTGAAGATCTGCTAAAAAATCGATTTTCGATTTTCGGGGTCATTACAATAACTTCCCTATAAAATCGGGAAGTTAAAAATGGTGGTGTCCTACATATCTCTAAAAAAATTACATAAAAACAAAAATTTTTTTGGTATCGTATGAGCCCCATTTTACCATTCAACTTTGTCCTTCAGACATTTGCCGTATCTTTAAAAACAACAAAGATATTTGAGACCGTCACGTTACGAGACTCACCCCCCCCCCCTGTATACATATTTATTCTCATTCATAGAGGAATAAAGCTTTCGTGCATACACGAACACGCAGCGCTTTTCTCTTGCAAAATGCATTTTATGATTTAGAGTTCGCGCGTCGTTCACAGTATGTATTTTAAAATGGGGCGCGTGTAAATAGTCGTGCGTGTGCGCGCGCGATCGAAAATAAAACGGAAACAGCGGATTAAGGAATGTAATTCCGGCGTGTGGAACGTTTGAAAATCCTGGCCGAAAATAAAATAGCTGACCCAGTGTCCGCTGCGGCACGATGTCCCCGTGATCCTCTCGCACGGTTTTCGGTGTCACTGGCACAAACACGCGAGGGTGGTAAGGTTACACGAAATGAAATCACTCCGCGCATCGGGACGAAAGAAATGCATGTCGAGGCGCATTTTCGGGGCCTTCTGCGATCGTGAATTATTTTTACACGCGACGTATGCGTGCCGTCACGGGCTGAACTCCTCCGGCCGTTCTTAGAATCGAGAACGGCCGGCTGGTGGCTTCTTCTTAGTTGATCTTGACACGAATACGAGTAACCCAGTGCCACGAGCCGTTGTCCCTTACCTCCGAACGATCGCAGGACTCTGCCACACGCACACTGGTTCACGCGTTCGATCTAGCTGTTCATTTGGTAAAAAAGTAACTTGCCCAAATCGATGTTTATTGAATGTATATTGCTTCCCAAATGTCCATGACATACGAAAACGACGAAATTAATGAGATTTATTAAAAATTCTGATCAGAACAAGCATTTAAAAATCAACATTTTATGAATCCTATTTGCCACCGAAAAATTACCTCTTTTCTTATTGATACCCTGGAGAATTTATTTAGTATTATGTGTCCACTTTTGTTGCAAATGAATGGTATTTGTCTGTATTTAGGGTATATCTCTTGTACTAAGATTTGATATTTATAATTTATTGAGATAACAATGCTCAATAAACTAAAGAGAATCTTCAATATTTATAATCTTTGGTAAAGATTCTTTCGAGTCCCCCATGGGCCCTCATTGTATCAAAGTGCATTATTATCAGCGTTCTTTTCTCTATGAAATCGTGCAAGAATCACATCCCGTTCGGTCCCGGTACACAAGTTATTATTGTTTAAAGCGTATGTGTCGCCTGAATTGCGGCCGAACCTCTGGCATTTTGATGATGCAGTCGAACAATGAATATTGAAAGATGTTGAAGAAGAAAGTGATGACAATAGTGATGTGTCAATATAATATAATATAATGCCAATTGTTATTGTTGTTTGCACAATAAAAATTATATTTTTGTTTTTTCATAATTAATATTATGTTTTTCGCACAGTTTGTAAGTAAAATATTTTTAATTATGTTTATAAAATCCATTACTTCAAAAATGATTGATTATTGTGTTTATTTGAAACCTGAAACTGATTTATCAGACACTTCCGATAATCTGGGGAAAAAATGTTTTCAACAAAACTTAATCAACATTCAGCAGTCTACAAATGACAATCCAAATAATTAAAAAAGAAATTTTTAATGCATAAATAATTAAAGTCACCTCGAATTTTTAAAAGCCAATATGTATTTTTTACTTCATAATATTGTAGCTTCAAAACGAATCCAACGACCTAAATTACTATACCTACCTTTAAACTTTCAAATATTGCTAAAATATTAATGAACAGCTAGATCGAGCGCGTGGACCAGTGTGACACGGTTCAAATCGAACGAAGCTTCTTTCAGACGATTGACTCATCCATCTCCCATGCCTCACCACCGCACTCGGCACCGGCACCGCACCGGATGCGAGGTTCAAGCTCGATTTGTTGGAATATGGGTAAAGTGAAATGCCCTAAACCTGGACAGCATCTTTTGCTATCTTTAATTTGATTAGTTTAGATTAACAAAAATAATTTTCCAAGAGTTTTAACATAAAATTCAGATTTTGTAAAGTAATTTAAAATCCCAAAATCATTGTCTAGATTAATATTTTAATTGTATTAACAAGAATAATTCTAACCTATCGTTGGACACATATTAAATGCAATCTAAGCTAGTACCTTGACAGAAGTAAAACCTATACCGGGACAAATTGAAATTAAATATAATTATATCTATAACATCGAACTTTATTAAATCTTTAACGATTTACATATCAAAATACTATTATATTAAATTCTATCCTGTTTAAGTTTCAGTTTTTGTTGTAAAGCAAGCGTTTCAAGAGACAATACTTCTTTCTTCATATTTTCTAATTTAGTGCATAATTTCGCATTCTCTTCTTTAATTTCATCTATATTTTCATTAGTTGCTTTGGACCTTATTTTTTTAGATTTATCATTGATTTTTAACTTGATATCATTAATACGAAGTGTAATTATCTTTTTTCTTTCGTGTAAATTTTTATTGATTTCTTGTTCTTTTTCTTCTTTAATTTTGATTCTCTCTTAAGCTGTAAATTACTATTTGTCAATTGAAAATTAGTATTTGTAATGCATTAAAAATGTTACGCTAAATGTAATGAAGAAAATTTGCAAAACTTCGCAAGGAATATCTTTTGAGTCATAAGAGGTCATAGAATTTGACAAAATGGAATATTTTCAGCATACTTTCCTCTATGTAGTCATGCAAAAATAATTTGCTAGATCGTCCTATATCAAAAGTTATTATTGTTTAAAGCCGTCCGTGCGGCTGTGCGTATTGGTTCTCGCATCTACCGTCGGGACTCCGTGACAACTAAGAAACACTTTAGACTCTAAACACTTCAAATCTTTATGCTATGCTACAATTTTTTGAGCGTTATATTCCATGTTTTTTCCTTTTTATTTAAATGTTGTTTTGTGCAGTTTATATTTAGTGCGTACCTCATTTTACTTTATGCATTAATTCAGTATTGCCATCGTTTAGTACATTTTACATTAATATACAAGGAGAATTAAGTATAATTCTCCGAACGTTGTATACGTTTTAAACAATCATCTTATACGACCGTTTCTCCCACCAATATTCAGAAAAAAATGCTATCGATGAATTGGTTTGCCCGATCGTCAATTTCACACCTACTCCAAACTTATATGGTCGTCACTTCGTTCATCATCACACACTCACTGCAACATACTTTTACTCAGCACGAGCCGTACGTTATTTACAGTAATTTATATTTCGTATTTGTTATATATTTTGTGTTTGTTATATTGCGTTTATATTTATATTGCGTGTTTGCGTTTATATTTTGTGTTTGTTATATCTCGTCCGTGATAAAACATATCGTTTTACTAATATTTGGTAAGTACATGAATAGTTAGACATTTATATTACTATTACGTTAACTATTTTCCGTGTTCAACATTTCTTCATTTATTATTCAGGTATTTGTTATTTATTAAGAATGGGGGCGTTCAGTACAAATCTGAATTTATTATGTTTATTATTGTTTACATTTCACTTTGTGCTTCATACAGCTACCATAGATTGTGAATTTATAAGAGGATCAGATAAATTTTCTCCGGAGGCTTTGGAAAATCAAGAAACAAATTTCATTCAAATAGCGATTTCTCAAAAATTTAGAAGAATAATATATTGACTAAGCTGAATGTATTCCGTTTCAAAAAAATTTGTTAAAAGTTGTTAAATTTGTAAATATGTTTAAAAAATAGTAAAAAAAACTATCAAATAAACGAATAGTATACCACATTATACATTATTAAAAAAGATTACATGTTAAAATCCTACACTCCAAATTTCACGTTGATATCTTTAATAGCTTAGAAGTTATATCAAAATGTCACTAAATTTCGCGAATTAGAACACTGTGCGACCCAGCAGATGTGACCTGTCCTTGCATGTAAGCGAATAAGTGGATCGGAAAGTAGAAAGTTGCAAGCAGCAAGATATAAAATTGAAGGGAGATAGATGGCATACCGTTTTGATTCGTTGCAAACGACGCTGGTCTTTGGCTAAGATTGCCAAGCAATCGGTACACGTTGAATATCGATTTTAATTTATCAGCGTGATCGAATGGATTGTTAGGCAGTAACGAACACTGAACAAGGCAAATATGAGGCTGATTTGATATGTATACGTTGACCCAGATGATGGAACGAGAACGTGGGTACACACGAAGACCGCTTTGGAGGATGCACACTCCAGTAGTCAGGTGTGAGATTACATCTTATTGATAGCATCATCTGAATTTCACGGAACGCTTGATGCCATTAGGAGTATCACAGCCTAGCCATTTCATACTGTTCACAGCTTAAATACGTAATTATCACTTACGACGGCCATTAATAATTGATTATGAAATAATCAACGACATGGAATTCCAGGACGACGGTAATCTGGCTTGCGGGCTTCATTTCGCAAATACCTATCAGTTAAATAAGAATCGATCAAATGAATGATCGCAAGTTCGCCGCGCTGCGTTCAGCTAAAGAAATTATATGTCGCGGCTATCGTACACTCCGCGACAAAACGATAAGACATCTCTAGATTTCTAATGTTTCTCAATACCAATGATGTGCACCATGGTTGCTATATTCTGCGGGAACCAGGCCCCTTACCGCTGCGCCCCTCGCCCATCTGCGCCGCTGAGCCCGCCCCACTCTTCCCACTAACACTGACGCGTACCGCGTGAAGCAAGCTAAGTTAGCGGTGATGTGTACGAAGATTTTGGTAATTATTGCGAAAGGGTCTGCGTACTCCGATTTTGATTAAATTTAAATATGTTATAGATTTCGACATTTTGAACAACTTTTTCCTTTTCCAATATAGGAGGTCGCTTTTAGTTTTCGAGATATTTGCAAAAAATTGTTGCTAATTCTCTGTATTGAATTTTTCGTATTCCTGTACGCTCCGTGGCAACGTAAGATGTATCTATGTATGACCAGAGTGAGACCCTGTTTTCTCTCTCATCTCCACAGCGTCAAAATGTAAACAAACGCCGCACCGGGACAGGCTTACGTTGCACGGAGCGTGCAGGAATACGAAAAATTCAATACAGAGAATTAGCAACAGTTTTTTGCAAATATCTCGAAAACTAAAAGCGACCCTCCGATATTGGGAAAGGAAAAAGTTGTTCAAAATGTGTGTTGCTGTATAACATATTAAAATTCCATCAAAATCGGAGTACGCAGACCCTTTCCCAGTAATTAGATTTTGTATACATATAGATCTGTATAGAGTATCCTCTGTTTAGTTACATATGAAGCAACTGCTATTATTTACGTTGTGTCTTAGGAGTTATATCAGTTTACATGAAAAACCGGTGCGTCAAAATAGACATGGTGAAGAAGAATAGTGATTTAATTACACTGTCCAACACCAAATTTGTTCCACAATTACTGTTAGGTGGTTCTTATACAGTTCTTTGCGCTGATTCCGAATCTGCCCTTAATTCTTCTCCTAGACGCACAGTTTTTGAGAAACATGACTTTGAAAAAAAACGTATTTTTCAACTTTAAACAAATATTGTGATGTTATTATAAAAAATATTGAATTGTTCTTTACAGCAAAAGATTCTGTAGACTTTCCCGGATACAGTGATATCCAATATTAATACATTATGAATGTTTAAACATGTTTAAACAATCATTAAAGATGGAAAGACACCACTTTGTACCATTTTTTGAGGATATTTTTGAATTTATCTCAAAAAATAAGGGTCCAGCGGAAAATCGAACTATATCTCCCGATAGAGCAGACTTTTATCTTGATAAATCACACTTTGGAGTTTGCCAACTCATGTCGGGCGAAGATATTTTGCTTTGTGGTTCGAAAAAAACGTCAAAATTACACTTTTTCTACCTTCTTACATCCATGGTTGGGGTTGGAAAATAAGGAAAGCGGTAGGATCTGCTTCGCTTAGAGAAGGAAAAGGGATAACTCAATCACGCAAGCAACTTGCGTTTTGTTATCTTGAATTTGTAAAATTCCTTGTTATTGTCTTCGGGTTCTGGTATGAACGTATTAGTACATCTGTCAACATTGTACATTTCGTTAACATAATATCAACAAATTGCATCATGTAGCGTAATTAGAGTTTTTCCTAGATTTGAAAATTTTCAGATAAGAAGCATAACCACGAAAATTGCAATGGATTTCATTTTTCCTTTAATCAGGATTTAAACTTATCACATGTTAATAATGTAATGTGAAACTAGGTTATCTTGTTTAAGAGAAGCCGTTTTAAATTGAAATGTCGCAGTTTCTGTTTTAAATTAATAAGTCCAAATACGTGCTGGACAGTATAATATACAAATACATGTTTCTTTCGGTATGAATAATTTGAACATTTATTTGTTACAGGTATGTATTTACATCACCAATGTGGTAATATCCAAGACACTGTTGATTTGGGAGCCGTGCATAGAACAGAAACTTGTAAGTAGAATAATGTATTGCGATAAGTAATATACATACGTATAAATAAATTTCGTATCTCTAAAGGCCACGTGCTTTTCTGAAAAACTGTAATTAAATAATTATGAGATAATAGTTAATTGCATGCGTTTAGGGGAGGTAGTATCGATGTCCTTGTTGGCGTACGATGGAATAACTCTTTACATTCATGTCTAAGATAGTTTCCTTCGGATACAAAAGACACGAAGGAATGTCTAACCCAGGAGTGGCCAATCTTTTACATATCATACGACAATTTTTTTCGCATACGAGTTCAGATGCGCCATACAACTCAACCACTTTTTTTACCTTCTTACGTTCATTGTTGGGGTTGGAAAAGAGGGATAGGGATAGGATCTGCTTCGCTTAGAGGAGGAAAAGAGATAACTCAATCACGCAACTAAATTAATTGATTTACGCCAGTTCAAAAGACACGCGGTACAATAGTGAGAAATGATCTCTTGGACAAGATGGCGATCGTTGTCGTGAACCTCGCAATTCATATCCTACAATTGTAAACTATCAACAAATTGCGACGAATTGGTGAGTAAGAAGGCTGTATGAATTCAACTGACAATACTCAGGTATTGGATTCAGCTATGACCAGGGACCAAAAATAACAGTTATTCTAAAATTTTCTACGATAAAGATCATTCATAAAAAGTTGATTTATTATTGAAATTTAAGATAATGTACACAAAATATAAAGAAAAGAATTCGAAAAACAGAATGATTAAGAAATATCGATTTTTATACTTTTTTGTTACAAATAACAGTTATTAATGTTCAAAAAGTTGGATCCCCCTCGATAATTGTTATCGACGAAGAAAAACTGTTTCAATTGCTCAAAGCAGTTATCGATGAGAGAAGTTCATTTCGATTGCTCATAACAATTATCGATGAGAGAAGTTCATTTCGATCACTCATAACAGTTATCAATGAGACAAATTTGTTTCTATCGCTCATAAAATTTATCGATGGGAGAAATTGATTTCGATCGCTCATAACAGTTATCGATGAGAGTTTATTTCGATCGCTTATAGCAGTCATCGATGATCGAATTTCTTTTCACTTGTTCATAATAATTATTATTGATAAGAAAATTCATTTTGGTTGCTTATTTAATTATATTGAGTTGTCTATACTCTTTTTCGGATGGAGCAAGCCTGTGAAATTCATTGAGAGGGTTTCGTACAACAAAACGAATCAACAGACCACAAGAACAACACAAAATCTGTTTGTTTGTCACATTAAATTTTGATTATAGCAGTTAATTTTACGAACAAAAAATTTATGAAATAATTGATTGTCTACCATTTGAAAGTTGTACTATTTAATAATAACTATTACAAATTTCCTTCATCAATAACTGTTATGAGCGATCGAAATGAACTCCTCTCATTGATAACTGTTATGAACGATCGAAATAAATGTATCTCTTCAAATAACTGTTATGAGCGATCTAAATAAATTTCTCTCATCGGTAATTATTATGAACGATCGAAATAAATTTCTCTCATCGATAACATTTACCAACAAGAGAAAAATTTTTCGGTTACTTATATAATCCTTATTTGTAACCAATACGATTTTAGTCGATGAAATACTTGTTATTCTATGACTTTCTTTTTGGTTATAACAGTTATGATCCCTCGTTATGGTGCCTACTTCAAAAGAATACAGTGAAACGAATTAATATTCGGACACTATATAAAAAGACGATAACTTTTTTAATATTATATAATACTATACGATTTGAACTTTTTTGAAAGCAAGAGTAATTAATTTACTACAGGATGTGAAAAAAAATTTTTTCAAAAATTACAATTGATCGGAATTGTAGAAAAAATAGTAAAAGTTGCATTTTACAACTTTTTTATGTGGGCCTATATTGAAAATTTAAGAAATACATTTTGTAGATCTGTGTCAATTAAACATATTCTGAAAATCATAAAAATATTCGTCAGATATTCGTCAAAATCGGTCGGCGTTGCAATGAGCTACAAACGTTTTGGGATTTTTGATATACAGTAAGGAGCATAACTGATTCCACACACTTTAAATCAGAACAACTTTTTTATGAATGGATCAAACGACTTCAATATCTCTATAAGGCTGGGAGAATTACTTTAGTAAACGATGTGTAAAAAATAAGTTGAAAAAATGGATTTGGACGGATTTGTGAAAAACAATACTAAAATAATACAATAATAAAACAAAACTTCATTTTTACAACTTTTTTAGCTGGGCCAATAACGAAAATTCAAAAGATGTGTCTGGTCAACTGGTATAAATTATATACGCTCTGAAAATTTCATTGAAATTGGTTAATTAATTTGCGAATTATTAACCATCAAAAGTGATAAAAATTGCAATTTTTCAAAATTTTCGGCCTTTTTACTACTTTCGATCGTTTATAATTTGTAAACCAATTAACCAATTTCAATGAAATTTTCAGAGCGTATATAATTTATACCAGTTGACAAAACACATTTTTTAAATTTTCGTTATTGGCCTACCTAAAAAAGTTGTAAAAATCAATTTTTAGTATCGTTTTTCACAATTCCGACCAAATGCATTTTTTCAACTTATTTATTAGACGTCATTTACTAAACTAATTATTCTAGCCTTACAGAGAAGTTGAAGTCGTTTCGTCCATTCATAAAAAAGTTGTTCTAATTTAAAGTGTGTGGAATCAATTATGCTCCTTACTGTAGTTAATTCGATTTGTCGGAATCCTGTACACCAGTTAGCCATCTGGAAGAAAATATATTCCGAACAAAGACGACGAAAGGCATAAGATCAAATTACTTTTTAAATATTACAAGCATTTTTTTATAGTTCATAATAATAGTAAACTGAAATACAAAATCTTATATTAATCGATCATTCACTTAAGTCTGTACTGTTGTTTAAAAATCTTATATTTCCTCCACTTGTTACTGTGTCCTAACCTAACCCCTTAAAAAGCTTCACTACACATTTCTATCTGCATCACGATGCAGCTAATATGAAGCTTAAATCAACAATGTACATAGTGGAACGTAAGCTCCAGTTAGTGTGAAACTGTTTCGCCGTGTTTCCGCGTCAGGATGTTTAAACAATCTATTTTTGCCGAAATTACGTACACGCTGGGAGGTGAATGATTAAAAGGATTCATGACTCGAACAGGAGAAATACGATCAGTATTTAATTGCATTACAAATTAAATATAATTGTTTATCTCCCCAGTATCGGACAATTTACTTGTTTTGGAAACAATAAAACCACTCGTCGCGCGGGTCAGTTGAAAAATGGTGGGGCGTTGTTAATGAAGAGTTATTACCTGTCCTTGCAGTTCATTAATTACCCAGGGTGAAGATTTAATAGCGGAGCCATTTATTACGCTGCCGCGAATATTTTCGGCAATGGACGCATTCCCCAAGTTTCTCGAGCGTCTGCCATTCTTCCGTCTCTTATACAGTAGGACCTCGATTAACCGGCTTGATCGGGAAACAAACAGCCCGGATAAAGACCTCGATGGATAATCGAAACCCCTAGGAACATAATTAAAATGTACATTAGATCCCAAAATGAATTTTTTATTTTTAAAAATTTATTTCCCTTCCGGATCCGGTTAAAGCGAAGTCCTACTGTACTTGCGAGTGACTTATTGCTGTATATAGGGTCGCCGATGTAAATCCGGAAGAGTCATCGGATCAAGAAAAACAGTTGAAATTCCAGGAAAATGTCAGTACATTTTTTCGCCAGTTTGTGCAAAGAAGCGAATGGTACAATCATATAATTTTCTGAAAATCGAACCGAATCAGTTGATGTTTCTTGACATGTTGGAAGACTTAGTCTGACTTGCATGTTTCACATTTTCATTACAGGGCACAGATAAAGAAGTTGAATAAATTCACTTTCACTTTTTTCTTCGCAATTCCGACCAATAGCAATTTTTTCGAAATTTCTTTTACCCGTTACTAAGTCAACTAAGGCCGCTATTAGACTAGGCCACTGGTGGCGCACAGCGGGACCTTTCGTCCAAATCGGAGACAAAATCAAAGAACTTTCGATAGAAATGAGGTAGACTCTCCAAGAGCCACACAAAGAATTTCCCAATTCGTTAGTTGCAGTATATTATTATCATTATTTTTAGTACGTTTTAATAAGATTATACGTTTTCAGGGAAATTCAATAGTTTTCTACTTATCAAAATGTTTGCTATATGGCGTCGCATTAAACCAACATCGTAGGCTCGTTGCTCGCTTGGTTCCTTGTTATAGCATACTAATGTTGCAAAATAAATTGTCTTAATTAGTTTTTCGCAAACGATACAACTCCTCATTATCCGGGTTTGCAGTATTGATCTTGGTTTTCTTCGATACTGTTAATTTAAATTGTCCCAAAATATATAAACCGCTCAATTTTGAAACTCTGTTCAGTGCTACATACACCATTTGTAAAGTTCGCCTTTCTGATTTTTTAAAATCCAAACATACTTTCTCGTATGTTTGTCCCTGACTTTTATGAATCGTAATCGCTTCAGCAGGAACCACTGGAAATTGACTACGTGTGATTTGATATTTTTCCTCACTCGACATATTTACTTGATTCGATATTTTTATTATTGGTGTTAAATTTTGATGAATATTTGCATTTTTCATATAATCACGATAACGAGTTCTTACTTTCACTCCTACTCTGGCCAATTGAAAATCTAACCACAATATAGACGGAATTTTAGTATTTTCTTGAAAAGTAATAAATTTTAATATTCCGCATGTGTGTGTGCTCCATTAACCAATCCGTCTTCAACATCAATGTTATTAATAATTATCATATATTTTATATTAATTTTCAATTTAATCTCAGTTAATAATTCGTTTTGAACTGATTGTTTTTTAAAAGATTGTAATATAAATTTTTTTTTGTACTTTCATCGACATTCTTTGAAAATGTATTCTCGGGAGTAGAGATGATTAACTCACTCTTGCCTTGGGATACTTTTCGATTATTGTAAGCGGAAACATTAGCATAAAAGGTACAAAAAAAGTACAAAAAATTTTTTATGTAATTACATTTGTTTCTTCGGTGAAAAATTTCCGTTCTCTCGTATAAATTGCTTTGTTGAATGAACTTCTTTCGAAAAAAACTAAAAAAACTACTGGACCAAAGTGGACCAAAATCTAATCAGCTCTAAGTTACAGCGGGGCACATCGATTGCATCATTCATCATTCTGATCGCATTGTTACTTATTCAGAAAACGCTAACGAAAAATTTGATACCATAGAAACAGACATACATACGCACACACACACATATACGAACATTTTGCTGAAAATAGTCTAAAATGACTCCAATGACCATGAAACGTGAAGATCTGCTAAAAAATCGATTTTCGATTTTTGGGGTCATTACAATAACTTCCCTATAAAATCGGGAAGTTAATTAAAGCTGAAACTTGACAGAATATGTGAAAAATAGGGAGATTATTGTACGAACGTTTTATAACCTTGAGAAAATTCGTTAAACTTTCACAATTTCAAGAAAATTGCAGTTTTTTCAATACCACGAGCGGAAAAAATTTTTTTTTAACATGCTACATTTCATTTCCTGTAGATCTTTTCACGCTGATTTCAAATCTGGTCTCAAAATTTGTCTACGGCCTCAGGATATTGCAAAATCGATTTCTTGAAATTCTACATGTTTAACGAATTTTCTCAAGGTTAAATAACGTTCGTACCATAATCTCCCTATTTTTCCCATATTCTGCAAAGTTTCAGCTTTAATTAAAAAAAATTTCATCGCTCTACCTCATTTCTATCGAAAGTTCTTTGATTTTGTCTCCGATTTGGACGAAAGGTCCCACTGTGTGGCGTACCAAGTTGCTCCACCAGTGGCTCAGCACGTCTTGGGGCATTGAAACAAATGGAACCTATCAGACTACGGTAACTGATGGAGCCACCAAAAATTGTTGCCGATCTGGTAGACGGCATCGGCAACCGACCGGGCAACATTTGGTGCCACCGCCACAGTGCTCGATTTACTCCAAAACGTGTCCAAAAATCAAATCTTTCTTTGATTTATACGAAACTAGGTATCTCGGGGTTTTCGAGGTCGCTGATTATGAATCTAAAATCAAAATCGCAAAAAAGTAAAATGGTGGCTGTAAAATCGAGATTAAACCTATGAAAACTGTCAGAATGGGACAAAACTGAAGTCGTTAATTATGAAACTGAAATTAAAAGAACAGAAAACAAAATGGCGGAACCAATATGGCGGACATACGTAGTCAGAAAATATTAAATACGCTGAAATTTGATACCTCAAGAAATAATAGTATATAATTTTTTGTCTTGTGTGTGTGTGTGTGTGTGTGTTAAATGTGAATCTAATATCAAATTATATAAAGAACACAAGTAGCCGGCTAATTATTAAATTGTAGAAGAAGAAATTCTTGTTTTAAATATGTGTTTTGAAGAATGGAAGGTTATAAATTAGATCAAATGTCAGGGAACCGTTCAGCCACTGGTCGAACTGTTGGTAAAATCTTACTTCAGTTCTGTTAACTTTCAACCACTTTTTTCTGGATACATATATAAAATTTTGAAGCATTCCTTTTTTATGGTCCGTTAATTGATAAAAACTTCTAAATTTCTTAGATAATAGTTCTTCAATAACTGAAAATATTATTTGGAACTCGCCGTGTAAATGATCCTTTATTAAAACAAAAAAGTTCCTTCCTGGAAATTTCTACAACTCTGACACCGGAAGCTGAAGAGTAGAAAAGAGACAGAAAAGACAATACGGAAGGCGAGAAATAGAATTTGAAAACAAAAGAGATCAACGAAGAAAGATGGATACAGAAACGGAAAACATCGAAGCTGAAATGACAAAGAAACTAGCAGCAAATGTTTGAAATCGTTAAAATACCGGTTTCGGTATAACCGATATTCTACCGAAATCGTAATAAATACCGGTACTTTTTCGGTTTTTCCAATGCAAAAGATGCCCCAAGAAGCACGGTCGCTTAAACTAGTTAAGTATACACAATAGAAATACGGTCCGTCGTAAAACCCTCCTTGCGAAGGAACAAGCGCGATACCGGTATTTTAACACGATTTTTCAAATAGGTTTGATTTGACAAAAACATGTTTCCAATAAAAGTTGATGAGTATTCACTTTTCTACAAATTTCAATATAAACTAGAGGGGTGTTGTTGCTCGCTCGCTTCGCGAGCTTCGCAAGTAGGGTTGTCGTAGCTCGCTCGCTTTGCGAGCTCGCGAGAGGGTTAGTGGTACGGATGTTATTTGGTGTGTGACTCTCCTCGAGCCACACAAAGAACTTCCGGATTCGTTAGTTGCAGTATATTATTATCATTATTAAGTGTAATTTTTAAGAAAATTATACGTTTTCAGGGAAATTCAATAGTTTTCTACTTATCAAAATGTTTGCTATATGGCGTCGCATTAAACGAACATCGTAGGCTCGTTGTTCGCTTGGTTCCTTGTTATAGCATACTAATGTTGCAAAATAAATTGTCTTAATTAGTTTTTCGCAAACGATACAACTTCTCATTATCCGGGTTTGCAGTATTGATCTTGGTTTTCTTCGATACTGTTAATTTAAATTGTCCGAAAATATATAAATCGCGCTCAATTTTGAAACTCTGCTCAGTGCTACATACAAAATTTGTAAAGTTCGCCTTTCTGATTTTTTAAAATCCAAACATACTTTCTCGTATGTTTGTCCCTGACTTTTATGAATCGTAATCGCTTCAGCAGGAACCACTGGAAATTGACTACGTGTGATTTGATATTTTTCCTCTCTCGACATATTTACTTGATTCGATATTTTTATTATTGGTGCTAAATGATCAATATTGGCATTTTTCATATAATCACGATAACGAGTTCTTACTTTCACTCCTACTCTGGCCAATTGAAAATCTAACCAAAATATAGACGGAATTTTAGTATTTTCTTGAAAAGTAATAAATTTTAATATTCCGCATGTGTGCTCCATTAACCAATCCGTTTTCAACATCAATGTTATTAATAATTATCATATAGTTTATATTAATTTTCAATTTAATCTCAGTTAATAATTCGTTTTGAACTGATTGTGTTTTTAAAGATTGTAATATACATTTTTTTTGTACTTTCATCGATATTCTTCGAAAATGTATTCTCGGCAGTAGAGATGATTAACTCACTCTTGCATTGGGATAATTTTCGATTATTGTAAGCGTAAAATTCGTCGTAAGACACAAAAAAATTTTTTGTATAATTACGTTTGTTTCTTCGGTGGAAACTTTCCGTTCTCTCGTATAAATTGCATTGTTGAATGAACTTCTTTCGAAAAAAACTAAAAAAACTAAAAAACTACTTGACCAAAATGGACCAAAATCTAATCAGCTCTAAGTTACAGCGGTTCACATCGATTGCATCATTCATCATCCTGATCGCGTTGTTACTTTTTCTGAAAACGTTAACGAAAAATTTGATTACATAGAAACGGCCATACGCACACACACACACACACACACACACACACACACACACACACACACACACACACACCCACACACATACGAACATTTTGCTGAAAATAGTCTAATATGTCTGCAATGACCTTGAAACGTGTAGATCTGCTAAAAAATCGATTTTCGATTTTCGGGGTCATTACAATAACTTCCCTATAAAATCGGGAAGTTAAAAATTGAAAAAAGAATCTTTTTTTATAAAAAAAGGTCACTTCAATTTTTTAAATATTAACATATATTTTTTACTTCATAATATTGTAACTGGTATCGAGACGAATTCAACTACCTATAATAATATTACTTTAATCAATGAAATGAGGTCCAGATCACAAAAAGCGGGTTTCCAGCCCATGCAGTACATTACAAAAATTGCCATAAAAACCACAGAGGTGCCTCGTGGTGCCCAATGTCTGTTGATCCTACTAGGTGATAATACAAACTAAAGGTGTGTACAAGTCACATAATGAAAATCGATGTAAATCATAACTATTTTCCTAGGTTTCCAAAATTTTCGTATGAAATTTTGTTATATTTTATATATTACATTATCCATTGTTACTTGCATTTTATATAATGTATAAACATGATTTACTTATCTCCAGGGACACCCTCCATATTGTAGAATAAAAATTAGTAGGTTATAATACAAATATATTCACTTCTGGGCACTTTTCTCACTCAACAATTTACTGTGCTTAGCTGCTACTTGAACGATGGTCACTTTCAGACTGAATTTCTCGCTCAGGTGGAAAGGTCAAGCCCTTTACCCATTAACCATCCAATAGCCCAACTATCAGGGTAGCCAACCCACGTATACAAAAAACTCTTGATTTGAAAATTCATTTTTTTTATTTTTGACCACGTTTTGGAGTAAATCGACCACTGTGCACCGCCACCAACCGGGGCATTGTTTTGCATGTAGCGTATTAGACTAAGCCACCAGTTGCGCCACTAGGATCGCGAAAACATAAACAATTGGCGTGACAAATCTCCTGGACGTGTGATTTCTCGAAGTGAAGACTTCAATTGGACGCCGAGATTGTGTGATTTAACACCATTAGACATTTTTCTTTGGGGCTATGTTAAAGATAAAGTCTACGCCAATGTTCCAGCAACAACTCAAGAACTCAAAAACAATATTAGAGCTGTCACTCATGAAATACAGCCGCAATTATGCGAAAACGTGATGTAAAATTTCATCAAAAGAATGACCATTTAGAAAGAAGAGCCGAGGCAATTTTCCGAGTCCTTCTCCTATCTTTTAATAAAAGAGCAAGGAGAAGTTAACTTTCTTTGATGCCATTTCCCTTCTACAATAGCACAGCATAGCGTTGCATCGACAGCGGAAATAGTCCAGCGGAACCAGTTCCCGATTTACTAAAGCTCTTCAATTCGATGGCGCCACCAGTGGCCTAGTCTAATAGCGACCTAAGTCTTCTATGATAATATCACATGAAATCTCAACTCATTCAGTTCAATTTTAAGAAAATTATGCGATTTTTAAATGCGATCGAATACTTTTTGCCAGGGGTTGTATAAAGAATGGAATTACTCGATGTAGCCTCCACTGGTTGCCACCAGAGTCGCCGGATGAGGGGAATTTTCTCGAATTAAGGAGAAACAGTTAGGGGAGACCGAGGCTAGTTGACTAACTTTTAACATATTTAATTTTTACCAATGAGACTTGTTGTACACCAAAAGATTGCACGTTGACTTGAGTGTACAGATTTAATTTTGATAATCGCTTTGATTGAACGTAGTTGTAGTTTTAATCAAAGTTAGATTAGTGAGAGCAATAAGTCAACAAACCCCGGTTGTGGGGTTAGTTGACATACCTGAAGAGGTCAATTGACTTAATAGTTACTTTTAAGTGTTCAAGAAATAATAATAATATTAAGAATAATTAAATTTTTATTTGTTCATACAATACATATCTACTGCAGGGAATCAGATGATGATTTGTAGGGAAAATTAAGCCAGATTAGGCTTACAAATCATCATCCGAGTCACAGTTAATACATACATCTGATGCATTTTTCGTGAGCTCATTTGCTGCAACGTGTGCAGTGCACAGTTTTCGGCACAAACGCTATCAGTGTAAGATTCATTGCAGATCAACCATTCTGTATCATCTTCTGATTCTGAGGACAAGGAATCTTTCTTGAATGACGTAAATCCTATCCTTACAATTGGTCAAGTAGCCCCATTCGACATTTTTATCATAGTAAGGGCCACACGTGCACATCCTCGATGCACCGGATAAAATAAAATACCTCAAATTACAGGGCCGTCCTAAGATATTCGGCGGCCGTGGGCTACTAAAAATAATGTGCCCCTCTTCATAAGAGAATATACGGGATGGCTAGCGGGAGCGGGGTGACCGGCAAAGTTATACAAAAGTGTCAGAACTAGAAAAAGTCAATTTATTACCATTACACTAATCAAAAATATAAAATCCATACAAAATTACAAAAAAAACCTCTATGAACAAAACCAAACTTTATAGTAAACAAAAAACAAAAGTAACTTATATATTTATTTTCCTAGCTTTTTCTTTTGCAGATTGATTAATAATATCACACGTATTTAAGTTATTAAATACGTCACTCTCTATGCATCAAATACTCAAAGCATTTAATTTGCTCAGTCCCAAAGGAGACCGTAAATAATTTTTTATCCTTTTCAGTGCTGAGAAAAAGATCTTTCGCCGCTGCAATTTGTAGTGGCAATGTAGACTCAATTTTCGAGTCAATTATTGTCCTTGAACTAAGTTTCGCACTAGATATATTTTCTTTATTTTCCAAGAAATATATTTGTGTTTAAAATGAAGGCATTCTTCAATAAAATTATTTTCTAGATCGTCCATATACGTTTCGCACAACTTTGCAGCATTCTTTCTAATTGTGTCTTCATTTAAATTTTTTAAATTGACCAGAAACCCAAATTTTCAGTAAATGTCATCATAGGCACACTTTCTCTTTTGTACTTCTGCTAGAAGTTTATCTAATTATTAAACTAATAACAAAAAAGTATAACTCCAATAAAAATTGCCGCCCCCAAAAGGCTTGCTCCCGGAGCTTAGCCCATTTAGCCCTGTGGTTAGGGTGTCCTTGTCAAATTATAGTGAATGTATCATATTTCCATAAACTAATCATGAAAAAGTATCAAGCAGTACTAAATGGACAGAAATTGATAAATAGTCGAAACAAAAATATTTACTTACAGCCGATGTTTTTTGATGTTTCATTCTTATTGGAATAACACGCAAGTTTCGGTCGTGACGACCCATTACGTGGTGAGCTAGTCATTCTTATGTTTCAATATCGCGGAAAGCAGTATAATCTACGCTATAGTATTACAATTAGAATGGATTAGTCGACTAACCTCATTAGTCAACTAGCCCCGGTCTCCCCTACTCTCTGTATGCCCGTATTGGATTAGCCACGTGATTAGAGTTGCCAGATCTTCTATATTTGATATGAGTCTTCTATATTTGAACTTGCTCTCCTATATCATATTTGAATTCTCAAAAATCTTTGTTTGAATAAAAAAGTTTAAAATGTGCTGTGTACCTCTTTTACTTGAACTCCTATATTTTGAGCCTATCTCTATATACATAATTGCAGTTTTCGCTACTTCTTCTATATTTGGATAAAACATTTCTGGCAACCCTACACGCGGCGTTATGATACATGCACGACAAAGACGGAACGCGCCACGCGAGCGGACCGTGACAGCAGCGTGGGGGGATAGCGTCGAAGGAGAAGAGGATAGAGTGGGGGCACACATCTTAATCTGGCGACTCTGGTTGCCACGACCTTGAGATTCTACCGTGAACTCCTTATTCATCTTCGTCATCACATCCGAGACGGTGGGCTGTAAGGTATCTTTCGTGTTGCGATGCTTTGCATTTACCTTTGCCTCCACTAGCTCCACATAGTCACATAGCTACCGGGAGACTTCAAGCCGGGAGGTCAGTGTACAACTAAACCGCAGATGTTTAGGCAGTTTGGAATTTTTGTAGACGAATTTTAAGAGGAGAGAGAGAGAGAGAGAGAGAGAGAGAAGTGGAATATCAAATAAAATCTTATTTTCAGTGGTACAGTGAACAGTGAAGTCGCGTTATTTTGTAAACAGCTGTGTACTGCCCGGACAAATATCCTGTAGGGACACTATTTTTTTATAACTGAGTCTATCGTGCCGACCGCGCCGAAAGTACAAATGAAGCTGAACGTAGAAAAGGACAGCGTGTAAACACGGATCGCGCTGTACTTCCATGCGCCGAAGCTTTCATCGTCAATTAAACCACTAAATACAGTTGAAATTATATCATGATTAGTGTCATTTTAATCAGAATAATGCCACAAATAAGTTGGCTGAAGTCTCATAAAAAGATAATAGAAAATAAAGAAGTTTTGCAATTGGATCAGTAGTAGTTCACAACGATATACCCGATAAAAATCGTATTAAAAACTGTCAAATTTTATACTCAAGCATTTTCTGTGAATGCTCAGAAGTTGTAAATGCATAAAGTTCCGCAGTCTAGTGATAACAGACGTTTTCGTAAAACCTGATATCTTTTCTTTTGATTGGATCATGAATTCCGCGCGCCTCTTGTGATCGAAACGACTCCTGCGAGTTTCCCAGGGCGCACTTGCCTTTTCTACTGTTTGTCAGAATTTCGGAATTTCTTGGCTAAGTCGTAAAGAAACCACGAACGATTTCCACAGTCGAGTTTCCGGCGTGGAGCGATTCAAGTGTTGCAGCTCTTCCGAGTCGTATTCTTGGTTCATGGCTGACATTTGCCCACTTGTTCACTGATTGCTGGCTTAGTTATACCGTACCCTATTATTTTTAAAAAAACGTACCCTCTGATGATCTTCGATCGATTTTCTTATCGTATGCTTGGAACACTTTCAAAAATTATGGTTGCTACTATAACTATTCATACAGGGTGTTTAGCTACAGGTGGGAGAAAATTTATGGGGTGGTTCTCGACGATGATATAAGACGAAAATGAAGAATAAAAAAATTGCAATTTCGGTTTCGTTATTTAGTTATTAACAGTTAAAAATCTGCCCAAACAGCGGCAAATTTCCAACAGCGGTGCACTTGCGTACGTCACACAGGCGCACGACAGTCTCGTATCAAGTGACAAATGCATGCATACCTTGGTTCTCATTTGGGGCCTCAGCGGGGTGAAAATGTTTAAAAAATCGTTGGACGACATTGAACCTACCTATTCGTTAAAATCCACAAGGGCATTTCTAATATCCGCCCTATGGAATTATCGAGTAGAAGGGGTCAATGCCGTTTCACTTTTAAATTCTTCTCACACATATCCACAAATCCTTATCCTGCACTATAATTGTTCATAACACCGTACTTAATATACTGGAATAAACGCTCTCTAGCACTATTTAAAATATCATACACACGCACTACGAGTTTACAGTGAGTACAAGTTTACTGAGGGGGAATGAGGAGAATGTAAAGAACTGGTAATCCTTTAATGTCGAAACACTGCACTTTATTGAACTTGATTTACGTCGCGAGACTCGCTTACAGGCGGAACGGACATCTTGAGGTCGTGTGATTTCTGCGAATGGAAATCTTCGACGCGTGTGAGAAGAATCGTCCGTACAAGCTAGCATCCGTATGCACACTGATTCAAGACAGCTGATTTTATAGTGGTGGGTAAACGATATTTACAGGTACCCGAGTATCACGAATTTTCGTGTCCCAACGCAAACCCGAGGAAAATACCCGACTAAACTGTGGTGCCCAAGGTAGTTCGGAACCCACCTTATAAAAACTGTAGGTCCCGTCGCGAAAAATCCTAACAGGATTAAGTGCGACGTAAAATAACCGATAAAAAAAATACCCGACCCGATCATGAAATTTTCGGGTACCCAGCCATCCCTACTTATATTAGGTCATCCCAAAAGTTCGTGCCGTTTTCCGAGCGGTTGCATATGTTAATTTTGTAATTATGGTATTTTCAGAACATCTGACATCTCTTCAACAGATAAATTTAGTGATTTCTGTACAAGGTCTCGAATTTTATCTTCGTCTGTCTGAGGAGGACGCCCGGAACGTTTCTCGTTTTCTAAACAAAAATTCCCACCTTTAAAAAGTTGAAACCGCTTCCTACAGGTACGAGACGAAAGCGCACTTTCTCCGTAAACGGCACATATCTTCTTCGTGGCGATTGTTACTGAAATTTCTTTCCGAAATTCATATAACATGCGATGTCGGAAATGGATACGTATTTCGCTCATGATTTTTCACTGCTAGGAATCACTGTGTTCACTATTTCACGATCTTATATCCACGAAAACCTTCTCTAGACTGTTCCCGAACAGCTACGCTTAAGTGCATTGGTCCCTTATCGCCGTAAAGTTTATAAATCGACGTATGAAGTGTATACACAAAAGTCGCCACGAACTTATGAGATGATCTAATATTTATAGGACTACTCGAAAAACTTCCGAATTCATCTCGACGATCCTGTAGAGGAGGCGTTCAGAATCGTTTCGAAGAAACCGAATTTTTCGAACCGCTTTTTGAAACGAGCAACTTGCGGGCGAGAGATCATTTCGCGAGATTCTCGTCGCGTTGGTCACTTTTCCCAGCATTGACACGGGGGGCTCAAAGCGAATCGCTTTTTCGACCGCTGCCATTTTCATTTACGTCTTCCCGCTCCTTTCAAGGGACAAATGCTCGGACTAGCGGAACGCCTGCCAGCGTCCGTGACGGTGCAAGAATTCCTCGCGAGATGAAATTGCAAAGACTTCAGTGTCTTATTTCTAAAGCGCGGTTTCAAGTTTTCATAAACTGCCAGGAGACTTCGACGCTCTTGTTATTTTTTTCGTCGTCCCGGCTTCTCCTGTGTTCGTCGCCGGGATGAGGTAACGTGGCCATTAAGATGATTGCTATCTTCTTGTTCTCGAATTTTTCCCATCAAAAGGGAGTACCATAAAAACGGTTAAGCTGTTGCGGCGCGGCGGATCGGTTCGGCTGCTATAATAGGTAAACAGAGATTCTAAATAATTGTCGGGTTGCGTGTTTCTTTTGTATATGCTGTTAATCGCGTTAGAGATCGATACGAATGTTGTTGAACAGCTAGAGGGGTACAAGTTTTCGCAAAGTCGAAGAGAAATTTCTAATCGAATGGGTGTCTATTGTGGTGCGGTAACAAGAAGACCCCCGGGCGGCACAGGTGCAAGAGGAGTTTGATGAAAATCACCGACACAGTTTTCACCGACAATATTTCAACGACTCCAGATTTCGCCGACAATAATTTTGACCGACGTCTTTAACCGATAACGATTTTGATCTACAACGACTTTAGTCAACGACAGTATTATCTGATAGTAACTTCGTGTCTAAAGATGGCGCTGACATTTTTTTCTTTAACTATTCTCCACTGTCACTTTGGGTAAACTTTAATTTACCGGACTCAAAATTTTCGCCTTTCTCCTATAAATTATGATGTATCTGGTATGTAATCCAGTAGACTCATACCCGGAGAACCTGCAGATCGAAGTTTCGATCCAGTATGGTGAATGGTTCAGGAGTTATGCTTGCTTAAAGTTGAGCAATTTGCAGTATTTTTGACGGTTAGGGGCGCCGCCATAGTGATTTGTAGTGACGATCACGCGTCACTTACTGAGCAGAATCGCTAGATGGCAGCATGGGCACACAGTAATATTGCTAACAAAGAAAAAATATCTCAGAAAATGTTTGAGAAGAAATATTTACAAAAACCTAACCCAGACCTAACCTAGACCAGTTACAACGCCAAATCGTGGCCATGTCTTTCAAACTTCAAACAACAATAGCAATACCCGCTCTACATTATCAGCATTAACGCGTGCCCGTGCCCGTTTGTAAACCAATATGGCGGCGCCTTTACCTGTCAAAGGCACTGCAAATTACTCAACTTTAATCAAGTTGAGTTTAACGTAATAAAGGTTGCATTGACATCGTATGTGTCCCTGGAAGTGTGCTTGGTGTATGCTTTTTCTATAAGAACCCTAAAGCTCTCGATATTTAAGAAAATGTGTGTCTCTTGACAGTGGCAGCACTGTCGCGCCGCCCAATGGTTCTCGCGGCTCCGCTACATGCTGCCGAATAATGCAAATTACGCCTCGAAAACGCAAAAGTAGGCCACTTTGACGAGCTCACGCGCTAGATTGATCTTTCGTCTAGCGATTGTGACTACGCTACGTAGGGGCTCCAAATGTGCATTAGTGAGACGAATAACGTCGGGAGCCGGACCCTTGCAATCTCGTGTACGTATACAGCGTCTAGCGTGTGTGAGTGTGCCACCACATTCTCGCTCGAGCCGGATCTACACCCATATCCGAAGGGAACCCATGTGTACGGTTCCTGTGCGACGGAACAGTAGGAGCGTATGGGTATCCGAAAAAATGCGGGTACCTGAGCCATGGGCCGGATAGGGTAGTGATCGGGCGAGTCGGCTCGGGATCCCGACAGTTTGTCGACACATAAATACATATATTCGGGTATCCAAGAGATGATATAAATCAATGCAATTAACCACTGGAGCGGAAATGACGTGTGCCAAGTTCAGCTTCGAGGGGCTATGACCGTGCCCGTCCTATGCTTGTTAATACTAGGTTTACGGAGCACTAGAATTGATCATCTGATAATGCGTTAGAAATTTATGTATATCAATTGATATTTTGGTATGTAGGAACTTTATCCTTAGCACTCGAGTGGTGAGTCTGAGGCGCCACTAAAAATTGTTGTTCCATTATTCAAAATATCACTTACATTATTAAATATGTTGGTATCTAATCAATTACTAAACATTTAAGTATTGTATGAGTTGTTATATCAATATCATATCCACGAAATTTAAAATATCACAGAGAATGGAAATATTCTAGATAGTCTTCGAGTTAAAATAGCTCCGAGT